>NC_065535.1:98117361-98168673 GCF_932294415.1 Quercus robur
TTCTCTCTCATTAAGTTGATTTTCAAGCAACATCTTTCTTTTCCTCTGCGTATCTTTTATTTAAATTGATTTTATTTTGAATTCCAATTACAAAAACCTTAGTGACTTCTTTAGATAAAATCGAGATTAGCATAATTTTGGTATTTGTCAAAAGTAAGTTACCAATCCTTGAGGACGATACTCTTCTCATCACTTTACTATAAAACTACGATACTGTGCACTTGCAGTTTTGCACCGTTCAAGGAACAGATGGAGGTCATGATGAATGCCCTCAAGGGACGAGTGTCCAATGATCTTGATGACCTAGTAAACAGAACCGACTCACCATTCACTACCTCCGTCAACTCATTCCCTCTACCACAAAAATTTCGCATGCCCTAGATTGAAAGCTACGACGGGGTCAAAGATCCACTCGATCACCTAGAAACTTTCAAGACCCTGATGCACCTTCAAGGGGTACCAGACGAGATCATGTATAAGGCCTTCCCGATAACGCTGATGGGTCCTGCGAGAATTTGGTTCAGTAGATTAACGCCAAGCTCCATCAATACTTTCAAGGAGCTGAGCGCCTAATTCATCTCGCACTTTATTGGGGGACATAGGTACAAGAGGTCCACCGCGTGCTTAATGAGCATCAAGCAACGAGAAGACGAGATGCTACAGTCCTACATAACTCGTTTCAACAAAGAGGCCATTTCAATTGACGAAGCGGATGATAAGATACTCGTAGCTGCATTCACTAACGGATTAAGGAAGGGTAAGTTTTTGTTTTCTTTATACAAGAATGATTCGAAGACCATGTCGGATGTACTCTACAGAGCCACAAAATACATGAACGCGAAAGATGCATTGCTAGCCCGCGAGGAGAAGCCCAGTAAGAGGGAAAGACAGGAGGACACACGACTGGATTGGGGGCGAAAGATTACTAGAACCGGAGATCAACGAGATGAAAGGCGCCCTAGACCCCCCACTGGGAAGTTCACCAACTTCACCCCGTTAACTGTTCCGATAGATCAAGTCTTGATGCAGATTAAAGAAGAAGGAGCACTGACGTTCCATGGTAAACTAAAGGGAGATCCCAACAAGAGGCCAAGGGACAAGTATTGCCGCTTCCACCGTGATCACGGGCACGACACAGCCAACTGCTATGATCTGAAACAGCAGATTGAGGCCCTTATTAGACAAGGGAAGCTACAGAGGTTCGTCAACAAGGAAAGAACAGATCCGCCCCAGGAGCAGCCCCCACGACGGGAGAATGAATGCCCTAGAGCACCTATAGGGGACATAAGAATGATTGTAGGGAGCACAATTGCTGCCGGATCTTCCAAAAAAGCTCGCAAAACCTACCTTAGAATGGTCCATAGCATCCAACTTACAAGATCCGTACCTAAAATGCCACGAATAGATAACCCCGTTATCAAATTTTCAAAGGATGATGCTCGGAGACTTCACCATCCTTATGACGATGCACTTGTGGTCAGCTTGCAAATAGGGGATTATAACATGTATCGGGTCCTTATCGACAATGGCAACTCAGCGGACATTCTATACTACTCGGCATTCCAGCAAATGAGGATTGACAGGGAATGACTAACCCCAACGAATGTCCCACTCGTGGGATTTGGGGGAACGAAGGTGTTCCTTTTGGGTGCAATTACACTATCTGTGACGGCAAGTGATTATCCTTAACAAATTACTAAGGAGGTAACATTTCTCGTAGTCGACTGCTTGTCCGCCTACAATGCTATTCTCGGACGGCCCACTCTCAATTCCTGGAAGGCAGTGACTTCAACATACCACTTGATGATTAAATTCCCGACGGAGTATGGGGTAGGAGAACTGCGAGAAAATCAAATAGCAGCACGAGAATGCTATATTGCCATGTTAGAGATGGAGGATCAACAACAAACGATGTGTATCGGAGAGCAACGAGCACTAGCAGAGCCAGTTGAAGAACTGGAAGAGGTGAGCCTTGATGATACATGGCCGGAATGGACGACTAGAATTGGCACACTAGCTAGTTGGCTAGTGCGCCAAACGCTCACGACTTTCCTCAGAGATAACCAAGACGTGTTCGCCTGGAGTCACAAAGACATGCCAGGAATTGACCCCTCAGTCATGGTCCACAAGTTAAATGTGTCGCCCTCATTCCCTCAAATCCAACAAAAGAAACGAGTGTTCGCCCAGGAGCGGGACAAGGCCATAGTAGAGGAAGTTCGAAAATTACTAGAGGCAGATTTCATCTGGGAAGTATATTACCCTGACTGGTTGGAAAACGTTGTCATGGTTAAAAAGGCCAATGGAAACTAGAGAATGTGCGTTAATTTCACGGACCTTAACAAGGCTTGCCCTAAAGACAACTACCAGCTCCTACGGATAGATACCTTGGTAGATTCAACTGCGAGACACCAGCTCCTAAGTTTCATGGATGCTTTCTCGGGCTACAACCAGATCAAGATGGACGAATCTGATCAAGAGAAGACCTTCTTTGTTACAAGCCAGGGATTATTTTGCTACAAGGTGATGCCTTTTGGACTCAAAAATGCTGGGGCAACATACAAAAGGTTAATGAACAAGATGTTTGCTCACCAGATTGGCAGGAACGTACAAGTTTATGTTGACAACATGTTGGTAAAAAGTCTGCGTGAAGTTGATCACCTAGACGACCTAAGGGAGACCTTTGACATGCTCCGATCGTTCAACATGAAGCTGAATCCAAACAAGTGTGCGTTCGGAGTGACAGCGGGGAAATTCTTGGGCTTCATGGTGTCCCAAAGAGGTATAGAAGTCAACCTGGAAAAGGTATGGGCCATAATGGAGTTAGAGCCACCAAGGACGGTTAAGGAGGTCCAGAGTTTGAACGGAAAAGTCGCAGCCCTGAACAGGTTCATCTCAAGAGCGATGGACAGATGTCTACCTTTCTTCCGCACTCTAAAGAAATCATTCGAATGGACGGACGAATGCCAGTCGGCATTTAACGACTTAAAGGCATATCTTTCATCCCCACCGTTGCTCAGTCCATCCAAGCCAGGAGAAGAGCTTTACTTGTATTTAGCCGTTTCACAAGCTGCTGTAAGCGTAGCTTTGGTAAGAGAGGAAGATGGATCTCAGAAACCAGTTGACTTTACTAGCCGAGCACTTCGAAGGGCAGAAGAGAGGTACCTTCAAATGGAGAAGTTGGCTTTCGCGTTAATAATCGCAGCGCGAAGACTTAAGCCATACTTCCAAGCACATACCATTGTTGTCTTGATGGACAAGCCCTTGAGAAAAGCAATGAGTAATCCAGAGGCAGCAGGAAGAATGGCTTTGTGGGCAGTAGAGCTTAGCGAATTTGACATACAATACCGTCCGCAAACGGCTGTGAAAGGGCAGGTAGTGGCTGACTTTATCGTCGAATTCACCATCGTGGACAGCCAGGGGGCAGAGGAGAAGAGACAATGGAATATTTATACGGACGGATCTTTAAATAGACGAGCCGGAGGAGCAGGCGTGGTGATCCAAACCCCAGAGGGAGGTAAGATCTAGTGTATGATCCGACTGGATTTCCCCACAACCAACAACGAGGCAGAATATGAAGCCTTGGTGGCAGGGCTAGACCTCACAAAGGCTGCAGGTGCGGAAAACGTGGTCGTACATTGCGACTCACAAGTGGTAACGAGTCAGATCAATGGCGACTACGAGTGTAAGAACGATAGAATGAAAAGGTATCTAGAAGAAGTAAAATACCGAATCGACGACCTCGAAGTCAAATTCGTTCAAATCCCGAGGGAAAAAAATGAATGTGCCGACCATCTAGCAAAAGCTGCCTCAGCCGAATTTATGCTTGTCCCCGAATAGGTATTATCATTCGTTCAACTCTCCTCACTTATCGATGACGGAATGAGTATGCAGGAAATAGACTCTGAATGTATTTGGACTACGCCATTGATATCCTATCTGAAAACCGGCGTGTTACCAGACGAGAAGGACACCGCAAGAAAGTTGAAGGTCCAGGGATCACAGTTTGTGTTGATGAAAGATGTATTATACAAAAGAGGGTTCTCTCGACCATACCTGAGGTGTTTAGGCCACGAGAAAGCAAATTACGTAATGAGAAAAGTCCACGAGGGTATCTGCGGAAACCACTCGAGCGCACAATCATTAGTACACAAGTTGATCCGAGTAGGATACTACTGGCCTACAATGTTGAAGGATGCGCAAGCTTATGTCAAGTCTTGCAACAAGAGTCAGAGGTTCAGCAACTTCATCAGACAACCGTCCGAAGAACTGACCCCTATGACGGCACCCTGGCCGTTCACACAATGGGGACTAGATATCATGGGCCCATTCCCGACGGCGGTCAGGCAGCTAAAGTTCTTGGTAGTTAGCATAGACTACTTCACTAAGTGGGTAGAAGCAGAAGCCTTAGCCACCATCACGGAGAAGAACATTCGAAGTTTTGTCTGGAGAAATATCATATGCAGGTACGGGATACCCAGAGTGTTGGTCTCTAACAACGGTAAGCAATTCGATAACAGGGCGTTCAGAGACTTCTGCTTGGAGCTAGGGATTAAGAATCACTACTTGTCGCCCGCACACCCACAGGCTAATGGGCAAGTCGAAGTCACGAACCGGTCCTTGCTCAAGATAATCAAGACCCGGCTCGAGGGGGCAAAAGGTATCTGGCCGGACGAACTACCAAGCGTCCTATGGGCATACCGGACCACAGCAAGAACACCCACTGGAGAAACACCATTTCGACTAGCATACGGAAGTGAAGCTGTCATTTCCATGGAAGTGGGGCTTACAAGCTACCGGGTGGAGAACTACGACAAGGATAAGAACGAAAAGGCCATGCGCCTCCAGCTCGACCTAGTGGACGAAGTCAGAGTGGCAGCAGAGCAGAGGTTGGTGTGTTATCAAAATCTCATGGCGAAACATTACAACTCCAAAGTGAGGCATAGGGACTTTCAGATCGGTGATCTTGTACTACGGAAGGTAATGGGCACCACTAGAGATCCTTCGCAAGGAAAGCTTGGCCCTAACTGGGAAGGACCCTACAGGATCACATCATGGTAGAGGAAGGGCACCTACCATCTCGAGACAATGGACGGACAAAAGCTGCAGCACCCATGGAACACGGAGCATCTATGAAAATACTACTAGTAGAGATAATATGAAGAGCAGCGACGATCCCTAATTTCCCAGTTTATTTAATTTTAGCTACAATTACTAGTTTTCCTTTGACAATTTTTGCTACAATATTTTGTGCCTTTTTAAGCCCAAGGAGGCATATACTTTTCCCTACAAATGTATTTTATTTTAAAGAGGAATTATTTAGACACAACCGTGTTTTTCTACTTGAATTCTCACAAAGTTCAAAAGTGAACAAGAGAAAACAACGCCCAAAAAGTGGACGGACCACTCATAGGGTGGAAATTATTAACAAGTCCACAAAGTGGACGGATCACCCATAGGGTGGAAATGTTATTAAGTCCACAAAGATGGATCACCCATAGGGTGGAAATGTTATGAAGTCCACAAAGTGGACGAATCACCCATAGGGTGGAAATGTTAGTCCACAAAGTGGATGGATCACCCATAGGGTGCAAATGGTTATACAGTCGACAAAAGTGGACGGATCACCCATAGGGTGCAAATGGTTATACAGTCGACAAAAGTGGACGGATCATCCATAGGGTGGAAATATTCACCAAGTCCACAAAGTGGACGGATCACCCATAAGGTGGAAATATTTACCAAGGCCACAAAGTGGACGGATAACCAATAGGGCGAAAACGATCATCAAGTCCACAAAGTGGACGGGTCACCAATAGGGTGAATTTATTATCGGGCCCCCAAAGTGGATGGACCATCTATAGATTAGAAACTACTATCAAAATCCACAAGACGGATGGATCATCCTAGACGGGTGAATAGTCAAAGTCCATAAAAATGGATGGATGAAAAATAAAGAATACTAAGTAGGCGAATCATTCCTGACGAATGAAAACTCCTTAAGTCAATAAAAATGACGGTTAGAACAAAATCACAAACTGAACGGGTAGTCCCGGACGGATGAAACCACTAAGCACGTAAAAATAGTGAAGTCCACCAGTTGGACGGAGCAATCCAGACGAGTGACGACTAGTCCATAAGATGGACGGATAACGTCGAGTTCTAAGTTAAAGTGGACGGATACAAGCCCATCAACTACACGGGTCATCCCATAAGCTGAAAATTTCCAAAAGGAAGGGCGGGATAAACTACTTAAGTATTCAAGGAGAACGGTTCATCCAAAAACTAAAATTATACATGTCCATAAAGATGGTAAGATCTCCGTATAATGGACAACTGGAGAGGACGGAGATTTATACATATTCAAATAATAAAGATATATAAAGCAAGCATAAAAGTTGAGAAATAAAACAACAGTGACGGGTAAAACCCTCGAAGGGCAATTGTTCAATACACAAAATTAATGACGGGATATTTTCAGATATACAAAAAAAGGGGTCTTCTCTCTACTCTTTAGGGTCGGCATCTTGGGCATTCTGAGCTTGGGTTGACTCTCCGTCGCCTGGGGCTGCATCCTTAGCAAAAAGGTCGTTCGTGTACTTTGAGGCGACGGGTATAACAGATGTCTGGTCTTGGTTGTCAACTTTTATCATGGACACATCCAGGGCAGGGTAAGCCTCTTTAAATTGATGGAGCGCGTCATCAAAACCTTGCAGGTATGATTTGCCCAGCTCAGACAATAAGGCGTCGGAGTCACGATATTCTCGGACTGCTGCCTCCTTTGCTTGACGGAGCTTTTCCTTCAGGTCTTGGATCTCCTTATCTTTGACCTCTAGGGCCTTCCTTGCTTCATCCATCTTTTGCTCAAGCTCCTTCCTCACTTGCTCTGAAAGGTCAAACTTTTTCTCCGTAGTGGATTTCCACTTGTTAAGTTGACCCAGCTCATCCTCCGTCTACTCTGCCTTTGCTAGCACACGATCCAGAGCTGTCTCACGGTTAAGGCATCGATCCATTAGGCCCTTCACCATGATCAGGGACTAAAACAAAAGGTTATAAGGGTTAGACAAAAACAAAGTGGAGTGGACGGACGTAAGTTGACGGACAATAATTACCTGTGCGATGGCAAAGAGACCCGTCTCCCCCATTGCCTCTGTCGAGTGATTGCCTAAATCCTCGTAGTCCTCCAACGTAATAATAGATGTAAGTTTCTCCAAGGCATATTTGGAGTCGTCACGGAGGAGGGGAGGAGGCTTCTCTTGGTTAGTAGACGGGGCCTTCATTAAGCCCTTGCCTGACCTATGCTTTGTTGGGGTGACGGTCTTCATACCCTCAGCCATCAACCCTACGACGGGTTCCAGATGGACTTTTTGTTGCTTATGGGGACGGTCCCCTTTAGATGGTTGCTGCTTCCTCTTAATGGACGAAATCGTCCCTTTAGGAGCCACATCGCCAGACTCCTTTCTTTTTCCAGCTTGTGATTTGATCAACGCCCTCCTCTTAGCATCGTCCATCTCTGTAAAGAAGGAAGGATGAAGTTATCAACTAAAAGTTAAAGCCTTTTATAAAAGATGAAGATTGATGGACTTACGTCTGTGAATTTTGGCGTTATATCTGACGGCTTCCGGCGTGGGTTCAAGACTGTCACAATACCAGTGGATGGTATTTGGATTCTCTAACTTCACCCAAGTCCTTTCTTCCGGCTTGGTCTTTGAAAAAATATTCTCAAGGAAAGTAAACTCCTCAAGACTAACCTGTGGACGCCGTCTAACTGCAAAAGAAATGGACGGTTAAGAAGAGATGGAGAAACTTCAACTAAACAAATGTAAAAAGAATAAAAAACTAGGACGGATGCGTACTGGACGAATTTAGTACTCCCCAGGTCGTATCGACGGGCATATATTCCGTCTCCCCTGGACGACCCATCCACTCGTCACCCTCTAAGAAGAAGTAACGACTCTTCTAGTCTCTATTTGAGTCGTGTGTTTCAAATATGACCTTCAACAACGAACTCCTACTGGCAAAACTATACATCCCCCTTGACTTGTCTATTTCATCTGGACAGTAGCAATGAAGGAATTCACGCACCGTCAGCCTCTTAGCACCGTCTGTCATAGCACCATAAAGAATCTCCATTGCTATGAAGACCCTCTAGGCATTAGGGGATATCTGGGTGACGGACAGACCCAAATACTTTAGAAGCTCTCTGTGCAGGGTACTTAGTGGAAATCTAAGTCCCGCCTTCAGCATCTGTTCATACACTCCGACACCGTTTACCCCCTTGTAATAACATTTCTCTGATACATAGGGTAGACGGATTGAAATATTATCTGGAATTTGAAAATTAGCCCTAAAAGTATTGAAGTGTTTTTCCTTGATGACGGATGTGAAGTTATGCACCATCCACTCTAGTAGCATGATGAACACCCTAAGTCCATTAGCACTAATGACGGATCTCAATGGTTCATCCTCGCCGTCATCAGAAGTATCTTCTGGTTCAGCCATCGCTATATCCTCATTTGTTGAGGACGAGAAGGAGGCGGACGGACTTCTCTCTTCGCCGAGACTCTCTTGGTCTTTATGACCAGACGGGTATACTTCCTCGTAATCCGTCCCGTCGCGAACGATTGACTGATTACTTGACGCACTAGACATTGCCTACACGTGACGACAAAACCTAAGATTGACGGATCTAGAAGTGATGACAGGTGTGTAAAGTTCTTAATAAAATAAGGTATGCATTTGCAGGACTTATAAAAAGAAGATACTCACCAAGTCTGAATATCTGAAGGACGACGGTTGTATAGATGACGGGTACAAATATTTGACGGATTGCTCTCTGACAAGGTTGACGATTGTGCTCTGACAATATGTTTTAGCTGAAAAGTGGAGAAATGAAAGAGGAGAAGTGTGATATATATATATATATATATATATATATATATATATATATATATATATAAGACATGCACAGAAGACGAAGCGACACTTCGATTCGGGGGAAAATCCAATCAAAAAACTACACGTGTTGTACCTCATAAATGCTTGACAACCTGCCAACAGTGATTGCGGTTCGCATCGTCCTCTTTGAAAATCGTCAACCCCAAGGCCCTTAAACCATCAACCCCATGTACTTTAAACTGTCAACCCCCATAAACTTTAAACCGTCACCCTATTGATCCGTCCACTTTGTCGTGACGGACCATAGGGTGAAGGGGGCAGCTGAAGGGGTAAAATTTGGATTGACGGACCTTCATTGAGTTGGGCCTGACGGATCCTAGCATGGCCCGATAGTGGGTAAGCCCAAGGCACAGGCAGAAACCCTAACTTGAAATACTTGCTACACACTCTTAAATCATCGTAGAATCCTAAAGGAAATGGGAATCCTAGCACGAGAAGAATTCCAGAAGATATGCGCGTTAATCCTTCTCTACAAGGAAAAGTCTTGTCCATCACGTTTGGGATTATTCAAGAGGATTCCTATAAGGAAAAGACTTCTACATCAAGCAAGAGAGGCTAACCTTCTACTACTATAAAAGCCCTAATACCCTCACAAATCAAGGTACGCATAATTCACCCCTCTCTAGCACTCTAGAGTTGAGAATAGTTCTAACTTAACCTTCGGAGGGTATTTGGCTGGCACCACACAGGTGCCCTCTGTTAGATCACTTCTTTCTTCTTGCAGGTCGCTATTTCAAGCGTACGAGGATCGTGTAGCTCACTGGTGATTTTACGGCATCATCATATTAAAAGTTCAAATTTGTTCGTTTACTTATATTTTGAACCCAAGTCAAGCTTACCAAAAAAATATTATATGTTCTTGGTATATTTTCTTCTCAAATAAGCTTGAGTATGTTCATGAATTACTTAATTAACTTATTCTTTTTCATATATATAATAAAACCATAACTAAATTTTTTTACTCATTCAAAAATTTATGAATTTTTACTACAAATCAAATGTTGATATTATCAATGAATACAAATAATAAGTTAATATCATATAAACCTATATAGAAACTTTCAAAATCTAATACCATGTCTATAGAAGTATATTTTTAGACAAGTATATATACATATAAAATATGAGATTATATATATATATATATATATATATATATAGTTAAATCAAGTCTCATATTCATGATTTTATTCACGAACACATTATTATGTTAGAGGTTGGCTCATTTAATAGTCAAGCCTAAACTTGAGCTTGAGTTTGACTTGTTTATTAAACAAATGAATATAAATAAGTTTTTTTTCCCTAAGCTTGATTAATTTCTAGTTCTAAGTTTAAGTATAGAAATTTCAATTTTTAAAAAAGTATGCAACTTTTTATTATTAATGGTTGAAGATTTGGATGAGAATAATGGAAAAGATGCTGTATAGTCCACCAACTAAGGCATGGGAGAATGTCTATGTGGTTGGATCTAGACCTTACACGTGGAGTGGCTGTGAGCAAAGGAAGAGGAAACGTTGGCTACAAAGTTCTATCCTTAGCTTGTGCCAAAGGCGTGACTACCTTAGGAAGGAAGTAAGATATGCATTTGACATAGTACCCAAGCACTCATGACCTTCTAAGATCAGTAACTATAGAAACACCCCTTATTGGCTAAGTGCATGTTGGACCATTTCAGGGACACGTGTATCTCCTACAGTACTCCTGATGTCCCTTTCATTGCCCAAGAGTTGTTCCCCAGGCAGTGGCAAAGTCACCTACCTGCATGCCACAGTGCTGATGTTGGTGTACTCTCTCTCCTCTAGTCACCAAATAGTACCCCAGCTGTGGTAAGGTCCAAAATAGGAAAATGATGACTTGACACCTATCTTTGTACTCAGCCATATTCCTCAGATTATAAGAGGAACATGTAGCTAAACTTTTAGGGTAAGAACCCAAGTAGATCTTTTGAGAAGAAAGTAGAAAGTTGACAAAATAGAAAGGTAGAAAACAAGGTCTCTCTTTTAAGGAAGAATATCTTTATTGTACAAGGGCTACCTATTTTTCCATAATGATAGGCCACAAACTAAATGACCCCTTGTGATAGAAGTTAATTAATTAATTAGCCAAGTTATTAATTAATCAATTTATCATGCAAATGCGTGGTAGCACAAACAAATCACCAATAAACTAAATATGCAGTGGAAAATAAATAACACGGTGATTTGTTTACAAATGGGGAAAACCTAACGGCAAAAACCCCACCGGTGATTTTTAGGTCACCACTCCCTAAACTCCACTATTATCACAACAAGCGGTTACAAGTAAAGGAATCCCAGTACCTTACCAACCTACAGTTGAACTTTTACCCCAATACCCAATTGGACTTGTTCTGTAGTGATAGTTCCCCTTTCAGATGCACCACTCCCAGTACGTGACTAACCAATTGAGTGGATCCCAATACGCGACTTCAATCACCAACTAAGAAGGTTGTTGGTTGCAAAATTCTTCAGTTCATCCAAACTATGAAGATCAAGAAGATGCTTGGTCACAAAACCCTACGGTGCACATACACAACAACTTCTTCAAGAGAAAGAGATGAACTAGGACAAGAACTTCATCTCCGATCACAATTCGCTTGAACAGAGTTTGCTCAAAACTTGTGCAACTTGTGAACACTTTTACGGCCCTTAAACTGATCCTTTTATATGTTTAGGGTTAGGAGAAAAGAAAGCCCAAAGACACATTCACGGATCCCAAGAAAATCATATTGAAATTCTGAAAATCTTAAACCTCGACAGATAGCAGGTGTCGAGCAGCTGTCAAGAAGGTGTCAAGCACACCGAATGAAGAATAGCTTCCTTAAGCTCGATAGATGCAGTTGTCGAGCCAGCTGTCGAGCTTTAATGACTTTGCACTCTGAACTTGTTTTCTTGAAAAGACTTGAAAGCTTCAATACTTGATAGCTTCAATACTTGATCTTGAAACAAGGTTTCTTGAAGTATTTAAAACATCCTAAATTTACCCAAATACAAGTAAAGTGCATTTTGTTAAAGGATAAGCCAATTACATAAAATCATGACATATGTTCTTAACATGTGAAATACATATGTCCTAACAAATTCCCCCTTTGGCAATCCGTGACAAAACCACAACAAACAAATGAACATATGAGAGAAGTCATAAATCACTCAACTCATATTCATTTGTTGAATACAATAAAATCTATCTTAACACAAACTCTTGAAAAACTTTGCAAGAAGAGAGTTTATGGCAAGTAGACTTTGACAACCTGTATTTTTGAAACACTTTAAACAAAACTCATCAAGACATCTTTGTGTGAAACAAAAATAATAGATTGCATATAAGTATAAGAAATATGTGTATAAAGAGAGAAAAGAAACAACACATGAAGGGGTAGGTGAAAGAAAAACATACATCAATATAAAGAAAGAGATAAGTACAATGTATGTCTATAAATAGTCACAAGATCTCATGTACAAGAGTAATGTATCTAAAAAGAAAGAAAAGAAAAGATACATACTATCCTCACTACATCCCTTAAAATGTATCAACACTCCCCCTAACAAAATGATCCTCTACTAACTCTCCCCCTAAGGTGGATTACTCTCATACCAAAACTACTCCCCCTTTTTGTCACGAATGACAAAGGGTAAGAGTGTCAAGTAGACATCTCATCGGCAGAGCTAGCATCTCCATCAGCATCATCTGAAGCATCATCGTCATCACCATCATCATTACCCTCATCCTCAGAAGTAGAAGCCATGGGAGAAGGTGGTGAAGAAGTAGCCTCAAGAGCAAAGCCACCCATAGTCGCCTGTCGTTGTGCAATATGACCGACACGAACGTTCATCTGATACAACTTTGTAGAGAGTGTATCGAGGTGAGCATCCATGTGCTGCAGTTGCACCATGATATCTCCTAGAGACACATTGCCCGAAGAAGAAGGAGGAGCCGATGTGGATGGAGTGGAACGGGAGGAAGGAGCTGCTGAGTCCGATTGCCGCGACTGAAGCTGGGCCTCGCTACGTTTAACGATAGTGTAATCTATGGCACACATGACGGTAAAGTGGTCGGAAGAGGGAAAAGGAACGGAAAAATGGCGTAGAATCCTCGTGATAGCGGAAGGAAAGATGAGCTTATCACGGGACGTCGAATCTAGATGAACATCTATAATAGACAGAATGATATGAGAAGGGAAGTCTATGGTAAGATGCTCAAGAAGAGACAACAAAAATCGAGCACGAAGCTCTGTGATGGAGTTATAGTGAGAGAGGGGATGCAAAACAAAAGTCATCACCATGTTCATGAATCTAGGACCTTTAGCAAAAGGTCGACATGCTGTGAAAAGATGCTCACTCCAAGCAGTAGGGCGCTTACAGAAAGCAGAAATAAGCTCATCCCTGGACACAGTCCTCAGACGCTCACAACCAGGATATTCAGGAAACTCTATCCTAAGGACCCGAAGCACATCCGTAACCAATTGTGGTGTGATAGGAATGTGCCTACCCCGAACGCGAGTGAAGAAAAGAGGTACAAACCGATCAATCCCGTGCATGTTGGAGTAGAACTTTTGGATAAGCACGAGAGGACAGGTGATCGGGACATCACACAATGACTCCCATCCCCTATTGTGAATGACAGAGGGAAGGTCGGTGTCTGTAAAATCCGTCAAGATGACTTGGCGTTCCGAATGAATACTTCGTCTAGAAAAGTTCTCCGAAAATGCCTTAAAGACATCATCATCACAGAACCGGATATGTGATAGGGTAGGATCAGACGAAGAAGAAGCACCAGAACAAAGAGGGTTTCGGGCTGGAGTGGATTTACGTTTAGGTGCCATAAACATGACTAACGTAAACTAACAGAGAGGGAGAGAAAGAATGACAATCAGAAAAGTCCCAAACATTTTCAAATATATCAAATATATTGAAAAGAAGTACGTATGCATGGGAAATGCATGAACATGTGACACATAAAGGAAATTGCATCATGGGCTTAGCCCAATCCAAACCTAACAACACACAAACATATAGCACACATCTAAATGCATGGCAATACCATTATAATGCAAATGTGATGCAATGTATGAGGTTTTAAACACATTTAAGTGAAAACCCAACCCAAAATTTCAATGAAATCTCATCAATTTTGAAAAAACCCCAAATCCTAGGTTTCAAAACATGAAATGCATGAATAAGAAAGGATTAGAAACTTACCAAGTGAAGAAAAACTTGAAAAACCTTGTAAAATCCTTGAGAACCAAGATAGGAGTGAGATTGGAGTGTTTTGGAAGAGAAACAGAGAAGTATCGAGAGAGAGATCGATGAAAATGAGAAGCAGATCGCACAGAAACTTTATATAGGAAAGCCAGTAAATCTTGACAAATGTAGGTATCAAGAGGTATCGAGCGATCTGTCGAGGAGGTGTCGAGAAAATGCTCCTCGACAGCTGAGATGTTGAGGAGGTATCGAGGATCAACACATCAGACTTAAGAACAGAAGCTCGATCGATCCACCAGGTATCGAGAAGCTATCAAGCATATAGACCCAATCTTGATAGATCCACCAGGTATCGAGGTGCAGGCAAGATTGCGATAAGAAAAAGCTTAAGGAAGCTCGACAGATAGCCAGCTATCGAGGAGGTGTCGAGATAGCTTTTAAAAACAGTTTTTCGAGATGTGAAAAACATAGACATGAATGCAATCCAACATGCAACTCAACCAACGATCCAATCAACATATTAAGCTTTCAAAAACATCTCTCAAATGAAAATTTAAGCACATGGATCTTCAAATACACACACACACACTAAACAAGTCTAACCAATTTTATATTTCAAAAACAAGTCTTAGACAGTTTAGTGTACACATGTAAAATCTCGTGATGACCAAATCACATTGTACCTGCACATGTATCAAGAATAGCAAAGAATATTATGTGTTGTGTGTGAAAAATATTGCACGATTGCATAAGTGTATACATGTTATAACGATTTGAGATATGAGAAAATCACTTTAACTTACACACAATCATAACTGCTTGATGGGGACTATCACCTTTAAGGTACATCCTATAACTCCCACATCTCCTAGAATACACGTTTACAATCATGTTTAAAGCATTTTTGATCTTTTTGCTTTTGATTCTTTGCATATTTTTCTTTTAGCATATCATGCATGGGCATATTAGAGAAAGAAAAGAAATACCCAATGATATTTGACATTTTAATTTTGCTATGCCTAAGCACACAAATGTTATTGACACTGCACTTTTGCTATGCCGAAGTATACAGGTGTCAAATTTTGATTGGCGGGCAACAGTGGTGAGATAGTTATTTATGCCTTTCTCTTAGGATTTTTTAGTCATTCCCGTCAAAAAGAGTGATATGCATGTTAAGTTTAAGAGATAACTTAATCGTACTCATTACAAACACGAGCCACAAAGCTCACTTGCTTAGTTGTGCATAGAGATGCTCATCTAAGCTACAAATGATACAAAATTTAGAAGACTTTGTTTCAATGGCCATCTAGGGTACACAAGTACCAATGTACACAAAACACACACTATTTTTGTATTTTCTGATTTTTCGATTATTTTATTTTATTTTTATAACAAAAAAAAAAAAAAAAAAAAAAAAAAACAAAACAAACCAAAAACTTGAAAAAAAAACCAAACAAAAACATGTTAAACAAACAAAGTATAAAAACTAGACTGACTTAAAACATGAAAGCAAAACACATAAGTAATGTACACACAAAAACAAGAAGAGAGAGAAAAGTAACAGAATCACTTGGAGCCCTTTTCCTTCCACACCTTGGAAGAACCTTTTCGTCTAGTAAACCCTTGAACCTGCGGTGAAGGGGAAGAATTAAAACCGTTCAAGTTCGAAAGGAACATGAGGGCTTTGAGAAGATCTCCAAGGGGAGCAAGAGAGGATTGAAGCTGATTCTGGTTGCCAGATGCTGTCATGCCGTTGATTTGTTGAGTGGCAAGCCACTTGTAGCAATTTGGTCGAGTATGACCGGCAGCTCCACAATGATGACAGAGATGCTGCTTCTTTTGTTTAGGTTTTTGAGAGTTAGCCTTCTTAGTTTTAGGGTTTTTAACATCTTTCTTCTCAAGCTTAGGGGGTGCTCCTAAGATAGATTTACCATTGTCTATGTTCTCACTAGCTAATTCAGTTTTAATCTCATTGTTCTCAGTTTTAACATTATTAGCAGGAGGAACAAAAACAGTAGTACTAGAAGAAGTAGTATTAGAGGAAGAAAGTCCATACCCTAAACCTGTTTGATCTGAAGCAGATTTCTGAATGCTTAGCATCTCATCCAGCTTTGTGCTTGAAGTCCTCTCCAATTGAGCTCTGACTTGAAACAGCTCCGCTTCAAGCTTCCTGGTCTTCTCAGCCAAGAAATTGTTCTCGAATCTCAGTGCTCCAATAGTCTGATTAGCCTCATCAAACTTTGTGGAAAGCTCCTTACGGTCAAGTTCCACGTCACTGAGCTTCTTGGTGGTTAGCCTATATAATTTCTTATACTTCTCAGAAAGCTTATACAGCTTCTCATAGGTTGTATGGATGTCATCTTGATCATCCATCTTCTCAAACTTAGATTCCATCAATTCCTCTTCTTCAACTACATTTTCAACAATCCCATCAGTAGGATTAACAGTGGCCGTGAAGGCATTTAAGATTCCGTCATCCACATTGTCAGAATCATCCTCAAGCTCAGTGTTGCTTAAGGAAACAGCAAGTGCCTTGCTCTTCCCAATGTTCTTGAGGTATGTAGGACACTCATGCTTTATGTGACCGAAGCCTTGACACCCAAAGCACTTAGGTCCTAAGGGAACAGTGTACTGACCACCTTCCTTAGCATCCTTCTTCCCTTTGTCTTGGCCTGTTAGCTGAGAAGAACTGGATTGCCTGCGGTCCTTGTCGAAACCCTTTCCATTGGCGTTCTTCATAAACTTCTTGAACTGCCTGGTGATGTAGGACTTCATCTTGGAATCTTCATCATCAGAAGATTCATCTGTTTCACTGCTCTTGGCCTTTAGTGCCAACTCTTGCTTTTACCCGACTTGCCTATTCTTGTCAACCCTAACTCGTAGGTCTGCAAGTTTCCAACTAGCTCAGTCAGAGGAATCTTATCAATATCCTTTGATTTCTCTATTGCTGTAATCTTGGCATGAAATCTCTCGGGCAAAGATCTGAGCACTTTCTTCACAATCTTGGGTTCAGGAATGGTTTCCCCAAGATTGAAGGCTGAGTTCACTATGTCCTTTAGCTTGGCATAGAACTCATCGAAAGACTCATCCTCCTCCAACTTTATCTCTTCAAAGCATGTAGTAAGCCTCTGAAGCTTTGAGTCCTTGGCAGCCTTAGTACCCTCATAGATTTTTTGGAGAATGTTCCAAGCCTCCTTGGCAATTTCAGTGGAGGTTATCTTCTTGAACTCCTCATTGGTGACAGCACTGAACAATGCATTCAAAACTCTACTGTTGAAGTTTGCTGCCTTAATCTTAGCATCATCCCAGTTGGCTGACGCTTTTGTAGGCTTAGTCCAGCCTATCTCCATAGTTTGCCACACTTTCTCATCTAAAGACTGCAAGAAAGCTCTCATGCGTACTTTCCAGTATGCATAGTTAGTGTCATCAAATAAAGAAGGTATGATTAATGACTGTCCTTTATCCATAACAAATAGGGGTCAATGGATCAACACAACAAAGATTAAACCCTAATCAGAGTGTGCCCGCTCTGATACCACTTGATAGGCCACAAACTGAATGATTATTTGTGATAGAAATTAATTAATTAATTAGCCAAGTTATTAATTAATTAATTTATCATGCAAATGCGTGGTAGCACAAGCGAATCACCAATAAACTAAATATGCAGCGGAAAATAAATAACACGGTGATTTGTTTACAAATGGGGAAAACCTAACGGCAAAAACCCCATCGGGTGATTTTCAGGTCACCACTCCCGAAACTCCACTATTATCACAACAAGTGGTTACAAGTAAATGAATCCCAGTACCTTACCAACTTACAATTGAACCTTTACCCCAATACCCAATTGGATTTATTCTGTAGTGATAGTTCCCTTTTCAGATGCACGACTCCCAGTACGTGACTAACTAATTGCGCGGATTCCAGTACGCGACTTCAATCACCAACTAAGAAGGTTGTTGGTTGCAAAGTTCTTCAGTTCATCCAAACGATGAAGATCAAGAAGATGCTTGGTCACAAAACCCTGCGGTGCATATACATAGCAACTTCTTCAAGAGAAAGAGATGAATTAGGGCAAGAACTTCGTCTCCGGTCACAATTTGCTTGAACAGAGTTTGCTCAAAGCTCGTGCAACTTGTGAACACTTTTACGACCCTTAAACTGATCCTTTTATATGTTTAGGGTTAGGAGAAAAGAAAGCCCAAAGACACATTCACGGATCCCAAGAAAATTAGATTGAAATTCTGAAAATCTTAAACCTCGACAGATAGTAGTTGTCGAGTAGCTGTCGAGAAGGTATCGAGCACACCGAATGAAGAACAGCTTCCTTAAGCTCGATAGATGCAGCTGTCGAGCTTTAATGACTTTGCACTCTGAACTTGTTTTTGTGAACAGACTTGAAAGCTTCAATACTTGATCTTGAAATAAGGTTTCTTTAAGTATTTAAAACATCCTAAATCTACCCAAATCCAAGTAAAGTGCGTTTTGTCAAAGGATAAGCCAATTACATAAAATCATGACATATGTTCTTAACATGTGAAATACATATGTCCTAACACATAAAATACAAAGCTGAATAGAACAAGAATGATTCCTTCTTGCTCAAACCGTGGTTTTTCATCCATTTTTTACGGTTTTCCACGTACATCTTGTGTCAACTTTACATTTTTGCAATCACTTTCTTCTTTTCTAGACTTTGTGATGTCAAAGCTTCGTATGAATTTTAGTTAAGTTATAAAATAAATATTGTTAAGACTATCAATAGATGTGTTGTGTGTGGATCCCTAAATCTGAGTGCCTTAATATATTGTTATTCTCTCAATTTAAATTAACTTTACTAAACCATAAAAAATCTCTTCAATTAAAATTTATTATTTTAGTTTTATTCTTTTGTGCTTTGCTAAGCAATTCTCTTTTCCCTGTGGATTCAACCTCGGACTTACCGAGTTATTACTTCATGACAATCCTGCACTTGAGGGCATTATTTAAGTCGCAACGAGTTTTTAGTGCCGTTGCTGGGAATTAGCCGATTAGAGAAGTGTTCCACTTCATTTGGAGAGGTTTTCGGCATTAAATTTCTTCACATATTTGGTAATATCTCTCCAACTCTTTTCTTTTTAAGTAGTTTAGTTTTCCTTTAGAGTTTTTTTTTTTTTTTTAAATTTATTTATTTATTTATTTTTTAATTTTTTAATTTTTTTTATTGTTAAAGGTATTTCTTCTCTTCTCTTTTCTTTTTCTTTCTTGCTTTGCTATTGAGTCTAATAATTTGGTTAGAATTGAGTCTAATAATTTGTTTGTCAATTTATCTGATTCATTCACATATTCTCACACACTTGATATCATGGTGGACTTAGAGAGTAATCATGGTGATGAGAATACTTTAAATAACGAAAACTTTCATGCTCATCAACCCATTAGAACTCTCAGGGATTATTATAGTGCACCATCATGCATCATTTTTCCAACTAATGCAAATAATTTTAATTTTAAGCCCGATATGATTTCATTACTTCCTAAATTTCATGGCTTAGATTTTGAAAATCCTTACCTACACTTTAAGGAATTTGAGGAGGTATGTTTTACCTTCCATGACCAATCATGCAATGAAGAGACCTCTAGGTTGAAGTTGTTCCCTTTTTCTCTTAAAGACAAGGCAAAAACTTGGCTCAATTCTTTGAGACCTAGGTTAATTGGTACTTGGCAAGAGATGCAAACTGAGTTTTTAAAGAATTTTTTTCCAATTCATGGGACTAACACACTTAAAAGACAAATAATGAATTTTTAGCAAAAAGATAATGAGACATTTTATCAATGTTGGGAAAGATTTAAAGATTTTCTTAATGCTTGTCCACATCATGGCTAAGGAACTTGGCATATAATTGGAGAAGTGGGGTCTTAAAATTATCTTTTGGCAATATGACCCGCAAGCTTAATATTTTTAATACTTGTAAGCAAACTAGGGATGAAGAGGATGTGCATGAAATTAACTTGATTGAAACAATTGTTCAAGACTAAACATTAGAAACTTGTTTAGTCAATTCATGTGATTTTAACTTTGATGAGAATTCCGAAATTGCATACATTCATTGTCTCTTGGAATTTGCATAGGAATTAGAAGCGAGCAATTGGAAATTGAAATATGAGGAGTTGTCACCTTGTGAGATAAAGTTGTTGCCATCTAGTGAGTAAGTAACTAAATGGGAGTTGAAGCCTTGGCCAAATGATCTCAAGTATGCTTTTTCTAGGAACCGATAAGACTTTTCCTATGGTAATATTTTCTAAACTTGACTCCTTGCAAGAATGTAAGTTAGTAAATGTTTTTAGTAAACATAAGGTTGTCATAGGAAGGAACATGGCTAACACAAAAGGACTTAGTCCATTGGTTTGTACTCATAGGATTTATTTAAGGGACAATTGATAGGTCAAGAATGTATTGACCCCTTTGGTAACTCAATCAATTAATTAGCCAAGTGAATTAATTAGATTCAATTACATGAAATAAGTGTGGTAGCACAAAAAAATCACTAACTAAGTTAAATGCAGCGGAAGATAAATTTGACATGAGTGATTTGTTTATGAATGGGAAAACTACCGAGGCAAAACCCTACTGGGTGAATTTAAGGTCACTACTCCTGAGAATCCACTATTATCAAAATAAGCAGTTACAAGTAAAAGGAATCCTAGTACCTAATACCAACCTACATTGAACCCTTACCCCAATATCCAATTGGACTTGTAATGTAGCGGCAATCTCTCATTTCAATGCACGGTTTCCAGTACGTGACTAATCAATGATGCACGGATCTGAGTATGTGACTAACACACCAACTTGAAAAAGATGTTGACTGCAAAGTTCTTTAGTTCATCCAATAATGAAGATCAAGAAGCACCTTGGTTATAAAACCTTTGGCACAAAAACGCAGTAGCTTCTAGAAAGAATATGACGAACTAAGGCAACTTGTCTCCAGTTACAATAGACATGTATAATCACTTTGCATCATCTATGACGGCCTTTAAAATAATCCTTATACCACATTTTGTACCCTTTATGACTCGGGCCCCCGTTCCCCAATGATACTCAAACTCAAAGGCCTAAGGCCAGTTTAGAGCCCAATAAGATATTAAAATGACTTGAGGAGTGTTAAAATGGAAAATATAACATTTTAAATGAGCAAAATATATTTTTGGATAATTAAATGACCAAAGTAGCTTTCGGTCTGCGTACGTGAGTCACGACTTGCGTACGCAAGTTAAAGCATGCGTATGTAGGCACATTCTTGCGTATGGAGCTAGGATTTCAAAAATAGAAGAAAGACAAGTTTTCTGCAATAATGACTGAGGTTTGGAACGAATCCCACATCGTTTGGGAGTCATTCCAAACCCCATTTTTTCAATTATAAAAAGTCTTACATGGTACATTTTCAAAAAACACAAAAATCCCACAGGAAAACCTAAGATTCACTAGAAATTAGTGAATCAAAAGGGAGTTTTTCACAAAACACCCTCAAGTCTCTTTTATTTGATTGAGATCTTTTTGACCCTAATCCTTTGAGTTTAAGATTACTAATCACTATTTTATTGAATTATGATCTGAGCTTGATTGAGAGAGAGAAGAAACAAGACCAAGAGGCACAAAACCCACCATCAAACCCAGACCACCATCGAACTAGACCAGATATCGCTGATCACGCCATTGTCGACCTGCTGACCCACGCCATTGCCAATCACGCCATCCATGAAACCCACCGACCCATGCCATCGCCGATCACGCGAAAAGAAGAGAGAAAAGATAGAGAAGGAAGAGATAGGGCTGAGACTTTGAGTTTGACAAAAAGAAAGAGAGAAAAGATAGAGAAGGAAGAGAGAGAGAAATAGAATATTTTAATGGAAAAGAGAGAGAAAAGTAAAATAAAAAAAATATATATATATATATATATTTTTTAGCTTTGGAACTATAGTGCACAGCTATAAATGGTTGTGCATTGTAGCTGAAGAGGTAAAAATTTTACCTATAGCCCCACTGCTACAGAATGGCTTTTAGGTATTTGAGGTGCTAAAAATACCAATATGGCTTTTTAGCACCACTACCGTGGAGGCTATTAGATGGCTCAAATAGGTAGAATAGATTTTATTTTGGGTCAGTCCGATGTATTTATTGAAGCCCAGCTGCTTAGGCTAACCCACTTTAAAGCCCTAGCACACTCTCTAAAATCAACCTAGCACCTTAATGCCCATCAGCTACTTAGGTCTTCATTTTGAGAGGGTATAATGTGTGTGGGGTCCACCCTCATGTGAGGGAGAGGAAGCATGCAATGAAAACACAATAGATTTACTCCTCTATTTCAGGTAGCCCACCACAAAGGTTTCAACCTAATCCAAAATTATCCATCAGCTAGCCTTTTATAAATTGCATTTTCAATTTGTTAGAACATATGTGATTCAATGTTAGGAATATATGTTAACATTTTATGTAATTGTCTAATCCTTTGACAAAATGCACTTTACTTGTAATTGGGTAGAACTAGGATGTGTTTAATGTTTCAAGAAACAAGGTTTCAAGTTCAAGTGTTAAAGTTATGGAAGTCTGTCCAAGAATCAAGTTAGAAAGTGCATGATTTTAAAGCTCGACAGCTAGCATCTATTGAAGTTTAAAAGCTGCTGAAGCCTGTGGCTCGACAGCTAGCTTGATAGATGGCTATCTATCGAGATTTATGAAACTTAGTTTTTCAGGACTGTTTTTCATCCAATTCGTGAATGTATGTTTGGGCTTTCTTCTCTCACAACCCTAAACATATATAAGGATAATTTTAAGGGCCGTAAAAGGTGACACAAGTTGCACAAGAGCACAATTCCACAAGTGTGAAGAAGGTGTGACCGGAAACCTAGTTTGCCCTAGTTCTTGAAGAAGCTGCTGTGTTTGTGCATCATAGGGTTTTGTGACCAAGCAACTTCATGATCTTCATCGTATGATGAATAGAAGAAATTTGTAGCCAACATCCTTCTCAAGTTAGTGATCAAGTCGCGCATTGGAATTTGCGCAATTGGTTAGTCACGTACTGGGAGTCGTGCATTGAAAATGAGAGATTGTTACTAAAAAATAAGTCCAATTGGGTATTGTAGTAAAAGTTCAACTGTAGGTTGGTATAAGGTACTGGGATTCCTTTACTTGTAACCACTTGTTTTGATAATAGTGGATTCTCGGGAGTGGTGACCTTAAAATCACCCGGTGGGGTTTTTGCTGAATAGGTTTTCCCCATTCGTAAACAAATCATCGTGTCAATTTTGTTTCCGTTGCATACTTTAGTTAATTGGTGATTTGTTTGTGCTACCACGTGCTTTGCATGTTAATCTATATATAAAATAATAGTTGAAGCAGAGAGAGTGTGAAATTGAATTCCCAATTAGAACTCTAATTTTGTGCCATGTGTCTAGAATCTGAAATTGAAGTTAAATTTTGCATCATGTGGTTAAATGTATGTGGACTCATTCTCATTAAAACCGCTTCTATGTATCGGGTCAAGTGAGTTACTTTGCTAATTAAGTTTTTTCTTGATTTTGTAGTCAAACATGAAAACCAAAGAGATTAATATCGGTGATAAGAACTTGGTTTGGGTACATTGCATAATTTCCAAAAAGATAGCAAAGCTAGGGTTTGCATCTTTATTATAAATTGCTTACAAAGTTTGCATCTTTACATTTGCACTGAGTTTCGGATTAAAGTGCTTTCTTCTTGGTTCTGACACTGAGTTTTGTTTACTATTCACTTACAAAGTTTGCATCTTTACATTTGTTATAAATTGCTAATATGTGATTAGATGCACATTATGCCTAAAATTCACTATCCTTATATTTGACTTTTTGTTTAGGTTTGACACCTATAACAATGAAAAAAGCACTACTGTGGACCAATGGATGATACTTTTTGCAGGCTACAAAGGAACTTAGTGATCAATGGAATCTCACGCGAATTGGAGAGGATCCGGCTGTAGATGTCTGGATGGCAGATGTGAGTCACTATGTTTTTAAAATGTTCAATGAAGGTAAAGGCTATGAACAATGTAAATTTTCCGAAAAGAGATTTATTATTCTATATTTACGCAAGTTTGGTCGCCTTCTTGGAGTGGATCACTCCACCCTGTCTTTCTACTGGAATTTTTTATTTAGATTGTTACAATTTAATTCGAAATTTTATTTGAATTTTCCTATTGTTGTTATTTTCATATATTATCATTCCAGTTGTGTCCAATTTTACTATACACGTGTACAATCTAATTATTTTTAATTTTGCTGTCATGTGCAGAAGCCAATGAGATGAAATTAATAACACATTAAACACTCATGCTTTGGGAATCGGTAGTACCAATCTAAATCCATTGGACCTGCTTCGTGATAATACAACTATAAAGGATGTATAAAAACACGCACAAACCCCTCTCTCTATAAAAAGAGATTGGAGAGAATTTCTTTTATCAGCCATGGAACTTCAGAGGTTTTTTCTTCACACAAATGCCCATCATGTTACAAAATGACCCATCGTAAAACTACAAAATGAGTACAACTCTGAGGGTTTTTTTATTTTTTTATTTTTTATAATTTTAAATTTTTTAAGCTGCGAAAATTTCAATCACTAATAGAGATTGAAGATTTAAAAGCGTGAATGGATCTTTTGGATAAACATTGTCACCAAGGTTCATCTTTTTGTGTAAAATATATATACTGCTAAATTTTGTTAATGAAATTTTCTGGTTAATAATATGAATTTAGACTTAATTGAGCCTTTTAAACATTAAAAAACTCACGTTTAATAATATATCCGTTCCCGTGCGGTAGCACGGGCTACATACTAGTTTGATTAATTAATAAACTTGGCTAATTAATCAATTAATTCATTAAAAGGGATCAATACATTCTTGGCCTACCACAATTCTAAATTCTTCAAAAATTAAACTTTGACCCCTTACTTTAAATTAAAGTTTTGACACAAACTCTTCAAAATTGTATATTTTAGATCCCTAAAAACTCAAAAAATAGCACAATGGCCCTTTAGGCAACAAAAATGCATTTTCAAAAAATTGTTTTCCTTCAAAATAATAAAATTTTCAAATGCCTTTGTTTTCACGCTTTATTGGAATTTAACATTTTCTTGTTATTTCTTTGTGTCTTTTTGCAGGGAATAAATATGGGAAAAGGAATTTGCAAATTTGTATTAAATTATACATAGTATTAACTTACATTTTTTTTTTTTTAAAATCATACATTTGTAATATATGCAATGATTTCTCATTATATATATAAAGAATTTAAAATTTAATTGGTTTTAGATTATTCAATTTTTGCATCCAATCATTTACTTGTCATAAAAATTAAAAATTTAGATAGACACGTGATAGAAAATTGGACTCCATTTGAAATTCTATTTAGAATCTAATTAGATTTGAATTTTTTAATTTTTACACTCAATTAATTTAATTTTTTTAGAGTTTTGACTCTAGTGAGGACATGCTCTCATTATCTGCTGTAATCTTTTTTACCATTCTAAAGTTTCTTTTTATATTTTTTTTACCATTCTAAAATAATAAAAAATTCACTTTTAAAAATGAGTGGAAATATCTTTACAGAAGTCCTGTTCAATCCAACCAAAGAGTTTTAATCAAAAAGTAAACGAAAAAAAAAGTAAGTTAGTAATAAATAAAGAAGTACTTGGTCTGCCAAGAAGCTTCTGCTTCTAAGTTGGTCAATGCTGTTGGACCAGTCCTCTCTTCCTACACAGAAGAGAGCATTACTGCTATGTGCAATTTACTTTCTCACGCAAAAGATCTCCTCTTTTCTAATGAAATAATATATTTTTTTGATGGAAATAAATCCTCTATTTTCAAACTTCTGTACTTCTTTTATCAATTAGCCCAATAAAAAGGCATAACCCTCAAACCCCAGCAATGCAGCAAAAATGGAGCCCAAAAAAATCCCCTCATTTTTCCTTCTTCCCATGCAAAAGTCATCATTTCCTACACCTACCTGGGACTAACAGTCCCTTATCTCAAAACCATCAGCTACCTTGTCAAAGCAAAAAAACAGCCCCCTCATTCTCCATATCAACACTTCAAAAATCCCAGCAATAACAAAGAGCAAAATCACAGCCCTACATTCAACATCCTAACAATAAGAAGCTTCCTCCTTTCCTACCATCAACCTAAAAAAACCCAGCAAAGGTCCCTCATTTTTGCCATTTACCCAACAACTACAACCCACAATAGTAGTAGCGGTGACAACAAACAACAACAATCGCAGACAACAGCAACGAACAACAACAAAGACCAACAAAAAAGAAAAGAGAAAAGAAGACAGAACCAGAAAGCTAAAGCGAAAGCATTGGAAAGCAGAGCAACCAAGGAGGGAAAGTGGAGAAACTGAAAAGAAAAAAAGAGGTAACATTAATTCCCTTCTCATGCTTTCAATACATGTTGTTTATGTGTTCATGCTTCTATACAGTTAGTTCATGTGCATACACACACATCATAAGGATACATTTTGAACGGATACTCACAAGCTGCCTTATTTTGAGGCACAAACTCATGCTCACACACATATGACATACCTAAAGAAACAGCCACACACAGCCGAATTTAATATACTCATCCAAACCCCAATCAAACACAAATACCCAACAAAATTCAACACTAAACCCCAATCCTAAAACCCACAAATCAATCACTAATCGAAACCAAACCAAAAGGAAGAATGCTTGCCGTGGTATTTGTAGCTCTCGGTGGCCACAAGCAAGAGGATCGGTCATGGAGGCTCAGTTTGAGAGAAGAGTGAGAGAGATAGAGCTACGAGTGAGGAAACGGTGGAGAGAGAGAGAAGCAATTTGAGATTAGTGAGAGATAAAAAAAAAAAAAGGATTTCTTCAGAATCTGATTGGTTGAGAGTAGATGCATCTGAAATTAAAATAACATATGCCCACCCAATTAGACTAATAGCCAAAGCCCAACCCCCAGGAAACTCACAATAAAACAAGTCATCCTTTCTAACCTTTAAGCCCAATTAGCCCTTCCCCATGAGGCCCAATCCAAAACACCAGCGCCCCTTTGAAATTTAAAACTTAAACCCACACTAGGCCCAGTACGTGAGTTTGCATTTCCAAACTTCGAGCCCAAAACTGAAACCACTTCCAACCTTTTAATCCCAAACCTTGCATTTCGGCTAAAAAAAAAAAAAAAATTAACAAGCCCATGCCTTAATCAAGTCTAAAATTGAACATTGACACAGCACAAGTTTGTTGAAGTAACATTTTCAACCCCAAAATTAAAGGATTTAATTGTTTTAATTCAGCCCTAAATGAAAGGATTTCATAGTTTTAATTGTTAAACCAATTGTTCGTTGATTGAGCTTACATTGAAATCTAATAATGAGATTAAATTAATTTTGATGCTAAATTTAAAACTATGAAATTCTGTGTAAGTTAATTTTATATGTAACACAGGCTAAATTTTTAGGTTTTAGGGTTTTAGAGGTTGGGGGGTTTGGGGGTTGGGGGTTTAAGGGTTTAGGGTTTAAGGGTTTAAGGGTTTAGGGTTAAGGGTTTGGGGTTAAGGGTTAGGGGTTAAGGGTTAAGGGTTAAGGGTTAAGGGTTAAGGGTTAAGGGTTTTAGGGTTTAGGGTTTTAGGGTTTAGGGTTTAGGGTTAAGGGTTTAGGGTTAAGGGTTAAGGGTTAAGGGTTAAAGGGTTAAGGGTTTTAAGGGTTTAGGGTTTTAGGGTATTAGGGTATTAGGGTATTAGGGTATTAGGGTTTAGGGTTTAGGGTTTAGGGTTTAGGGTTTAGGGTTCTAGGGTTCTAGGGTTCTAGGGTTCTAGGGTTCTAGGGTTCTAGGGTTCTAGGGTTCTAGGGGTCTAGGGGTCTAGGGGTCTAGGGTTCTGGGTTCTGGGTTCTGGGTTCTGGGTTCAGGGTTCTAGGGTTCTAGGGTTCTAGGGTTCTAGGGTTCTAGGGTTCTAGGGTTCTAGGGTTCTAGGGTTCTAGGGTTCTAGGGTTCTAGGGTTCTGGGTTCTGGGTTCTGGGTTCTGGGTTCTGGGTTCTGGGTTCTGGGTTCTGGGTTCTGGGTTTTAGGGTTTAGGGTTTAGGGTTTTAGGGTTTAGGGTTTTAGGGTTTAGGGTTTAGGGTTTAGGGTTTAGGGTTTAGGGTTTAGGGTTTAGGGTTTAGGGTTTAGGGTTTAGGGTTTAGGGTTTAGGGTTTAGGGTTTAGGGTTTAGGGTTTAGGGTTTAGGGTTTAGGGTTTAGGGTTTAGGGTTTAGGGTTTAGGGTTTAGGGTTTAGGGTTTAGGGTTTAGGGTTTAGGGTTTAGGGTTTAGGGTTTAGGGTTTAGGGTTTAGGGTTTAGGGTTTAGGGTTTAGGGTTTAGGGTTTAGGGTTTAGGGTTTAGGGTTTAGGGTTTAGGGTTTAGGGTTTAGGGTTTAGGGTTTAGGGTTTAGGGTTTAAGGGTTTAAGGGTTTAAGGGTTTAAGGGTTTTAGGGTTTTAGGGTTTTAGGGTTTTAGGGTTTAGGGTTTAGGGTTTAGGGTTTAGGGTTTAGGGTTTAGGGTTTAGGGTTTAGGGTTTAGGGTTTAGGGTTTAGGGTTTAGGGTTTAGGGTTTAGGGTTTAGGGTTTAGGGTTTTAGGGTTTTAGGGTTTAGGGTTTAGGGTTTAGGGTTTAGGGTTTAGGGTTTAGGGTTTTAGGGTTTTAGGGTTTAGGGTTTTAGGGTTTAGGGTTTAGGGTTTAGGGTTTAGGGTTTTAGGGTTTTAGGGTTTTAGGGTTTTAGGGTTTTAGGGTTTTAGGGTTTTAGGGTTTTAGGGTTTTAGGGTTTAGGGTTTAGGGTTTAGGGTTTAGGGTTTAGGGTTTAGGGTTTAGGGTTTAGGGTTTAGGGTTTAGGGTTTAGGGTTTAGGGTTTAGGGTTTTAGGGTTTTAGGGTTTTAGGGTTTTAGGGTTTTAGGGTTTTAGGGTTTTAGGGTTTTAGGGTTTTAGGGTTTAGGGTTTAGGGTTTTAGGGTTTAGGGTTTAGGGTTTAGGGTTTAGGGTTTAGGGTTTAGGGTTTAGGGTTTAGGGTTTAGGGTTTAGGGTTTAGGGTTTAGGGTTTAGGGTTTAGGGTTTAGGGTTTAGGGTTTAGGGTTTAGGGTTTTAGGGTTTTAGGGTTTAGGGTTTAGGGTTTTAGGGTTTAGGGTTTAGGGTTTAGGGTTTAGGGTTTAGGGTTTAGGGTTTAGGGTTTAGGGTTTAGGGTTTAGGGTTTAGGGTTTAGGGTTTAGGGTTTAGGGTTTAGGGTTTAGGGTTTAGGGTTTAGGGTTTAAGGGTTTAAGGGTTTAGGGTTTAAGGGTTTAAGGGTTTAGGGTTTAGGGTTTAGGGTTTAAGGGTTTAGGGTTTAGGGTTTAGGGTTTAGGGTTTAGGGTTTAGGGTTTAGGGTTTAGGGTTTAGGGTTTAGGGTTTAGGGTTTAGGGTTTAGGGTTTAGGGTTTAGGGTTTAGGGTTTAGGGTTTAGGGTTTAGGGTTTAGGGTTTAGGGTTTAGGGTTTAGGGTTTAGGGTTTAGGGTTTAGGGTTTAGGGTTTAGGGTTTAGGGTTTAGGGTTTAGGGTTTAGGGTTTAGGGTTTAGGGTTTAGGGTTTAGGGTTTAGGGTTTAGGGTTTAGGGTTTAGGGTTTAGGGTTTAGGGTTTAGGGTTTAGGGTTTAGGGTTTAGGGTTTAGGGTTTAGGGTTTAGGGTTTAGGGTTTAGGGTTTAGGGTTTAGGGTTTAGGGTTTAGGGTTTAGGGTTTAGGGTTTAGGGTTTAGGGTTTAGGGTTTAGGGTTTAGGGTTTAGGGTTTAGGGTTTAGGGTTTAGGGTTTAGGGTTTAGGGTTTAGGGTTTAGGGTTTAGGGTTTAGGGTTTAGGGTTTAGGGTTTAGGGTTTAGGGTTTAGGGTTTAGGGTTTAGGGTTTAGGGTTTAGGGTTTAGGGTTTAGGGTTTAGGGTTTAGGGTTTAGGGTTTAGGGTTTAGGGTTTAGGGTTTAGGGTTTAGGGTTTAGGGTTTAGGGTTTAGGGTTTAGGGTTTAGGGTTTAGGGTTTAGGGTTTAGGGTTTAGGGTTTAGGGTTTAGGGTTTAGGGTTTAGGGTTTAGGGTTTAGGGTTTAGGGTTTAGGGTTTAGGGTTTAGGGTTTAGGGTTTAGGGTTTAGGGTTTAGGGTTTAGGGTTTAGGGTTTAGGGTTTAGGGTTTAGGGTTTAGGGTTTAGGGTTTAGGGTTTAGGGTTTAGGGTTTAGGGTTTAGGGTTTAGGGTTTAGGGTTTAGGGTTTAGGGTTTAGGGTTTAGGGTTTAAGGGTTTAGGGTTTAGGGTTTAGGGTTTAGGGTTTAGGGTTTAGGGTTTAGGGTTTAGGGTTTAGGGTTTAGGGTTTAGGGTTTAGGGTTTAGGGTTTAGGGTTTAGGGGTTTAGGGTTTAGGGTTTAGGGTTTAGGGTTTAGGGTTTAGGGTTTAGGGTTTAGGGTTTAGGGTTTAGGGTTTAGGGTTTAGGGTTTAGGGTTTAGGGTTTAGGGTTTAGGGTTTAGGGTTTAGGGTTTAGGGTTTAGGGTTTAGGGTTTAGGGTTTAGGGTTTAGGGTTTAGGGTTTAGGGTTTAGGGTTTAGGGTTTAGGGTTTAGGGTTTAGGGTTTAGGGTTTAGGGTTTAGGGTTTAGGGTTTAGGGTTTAGGGTTTAGGGTTTAGGGTTTAGGGTTTAGGGTTTAGGGTTTAGGGTTTAGGGTTTAGGGTTTAGGGTTTAGGGTTTAGGGTTTAGGGTTTAGGGTTTAGGGTTTAGGGTTTAGGGTTTAGGGTTTAGGGTTTAGGGTTTAGGGTTTAGGGTTTAGGGTTTAGGGTTTAGGGTTTAGGGTTTAGGGTTTAGGGTTTAGGGTTTAGGGTTTAGGGTTTAGGGTTTAGGGTTTAGGGTTTAGGGTTTAGGGTTTAGGGTTTAGGGTTTAGGGTTTAGGGTTTAGGGTTTAGGGTTTAGGGTTTAGGGTTTAGGGTTTAGGGTTTAGGGTTTAGGGTTTAGGGTTTAGGGTTTAGGGTTTAGGGTTTAGGGTTTAGGGTTTAGGGTTTAGGGTTTAGGGTTTAGGGTTTAGGGTTTAGGGTTTAGGGTTTAGGGTTTAGGGTTTAGGGTTTAGGGTTTAGGGTTTAGGGTTTAGGGTTTAGGGTTTAGGGTTTAGGGTTTAGGGTTTAGGGTTTAGGGTTTAGGGTTTAGGGTTTAGGGTTTAGGGTTTAGGGTTTAGGGTTTAGGGTTTAGGGTTTAGGGTTTAGGGTTTAGGGTTTAGGGTTTAGGGTTTAGGGTTTAGGGTTTAGGGTTTAGGGTTTAGGGTTTAGGGTTTAGGGTTTAGGGTTTAGGGTTTAGGGTTTAGGGTTTAGGGTTTAGGGTTTAGGGTTTAGGGTTTAGGGTTTAGGGTTTAGGGTTTAGGGTTTAGGGTTTAGGGTTTAGGGTTTAGGGTTTAGGGTTTAGGGTTTAGGGTTTAGGGTTTAGGGTTTAGGGTTTAGGGTTTAGGGTTTAGGGTTTAGGGTTTTAGGGTTTAGGGTTTAGGGTTTAGGGTTTAGGGTTTAGGGTTTAGGGTTTAGGGTTTAGGGTTTAGGGTTTAGGGTTTAGGGTTTAGGGTTTAGGGTTTAGGGTTTAGGGTTTAGGGTTTAGGGTTTAGGGTTTAGGGTTTAGGGTTTAGGGTTTAGGGTTTAGGGTTTAGGGTTTAGGGTTTAGGGTTTAGGGTTTAGGGTTTAGGGTTTAGGGTTTAGGGTTTAGGGTTTAGGGTTTAGGGTTTAGGGTTTAGGGTTTAGGGTTTAGGGTTTAGGGTTTAGGGTTTAGGGTTTAGGGTTTAGGGTTTAGGGTTTAGGGTTTAGGGTTTAGGGTTTAGGGTTTAGGGTTTAGGGTTTAGGGTTTAGGGTTTAGGGTTTAGGGTTTAGGGTTTAGGGTTTAGGGTTTAGGGTTTAGGGTTTAGGGTTTAGGGTTTAGGGTTTAGGGTTTAGGGTTTAGGGTTTAGGGTTTAGGGTTTAGGGTTTAGGGTTTAGGGTTTAGGGTTTAGGGTTTAGGGTTTAGGGTTTAGGGTTTAGGGTTTAGGGTTTAGGGTTTAGGGTTTAGGGTTTAGGGTTTAGGGTTTAGGGTTTAGGGTTTAGGGTTTAGGGTTTAGGGTTTAGGGTTTAGGGTTTAGGGTTTAGGGTTTAGGGTTTAGGGTTTAGGGTTTAGGGTTTAGGGTTTAGGGTTTAGGGTTTAGGGTTTAGGGTTTAGGGTTTAGGGTTTAGGGTTTAGGGTTTAGGGTTTAGGGTTTAGGGTTTAGGGTTTAGGGTTTAGGGTTTAGGGTTTAGGGTTTAGGGTTTAGGGTTTAGGGTTTAGGGTTTAGGGTTTAGGGTTTAGGGTTTAGGGTTTAGGGTTTAGGGTTTAGGGTTTAGGGTTTAGGGTTTAGGGTTTAGGGTTTAGGGTTTAGGGTTTAGGGTTTAGGGTTTAGGGTTTAGGGTTTAGGGTTTAGGGTTTAGGGTTTAGGGTTTAGGGTTTAGGGTTTAGGGTTTAGGGTTTAGGGTTTAGGGTTTAGGGTTTAGGGTTTAGGGTTTAGGGTTTAGGGTTTAGGGTTTAGGGTTTAGGGTTTAGGGTTTAGGGTTTAGGGTTTAGGGTTTAGGGTTTAGGGTTTAGGGTTTAGGGTTTAGGGTTTAGGGTTTAGGGTTTAGGGTTTAGGGTTTAGGGTTTAGGGTTTAGGGTTTAGGGTTTAGGGTTTAGGGTTTAGGGTTTAGGGTTTAGGGTTTAGGGTTTAGGGTTTAGGGTTTAGGGTTTAGGGTTTAGGGTTTAGGGTTTAGGGTTTAGGGTTTAGGGTTTAGGGTTTAGGGTTTAGGGTTTAGGGTTTAGGGTTTAGGGTTTAGGGTTTAGGGTTTAGGGTTTAGGGTTTAGGGTTTAGGGTTTAGGGTTTAGGGTTTAGGGTTTAGGGTTTAGGGTTTAGGGTTTAGGGTTTAGGGTTTAGGGTTTAGGGTTTAGGGTTTAGGGTTTAGGGTTTAGGGTTTAGGGTTTAGGGTTTAGGGTTTAGGGTTTAGGGTTTAGGGTTTAGGGTTTAGGGTTTAGGGTTTAGGGTTTAGGGTTTAGGGTTTAGGGTTTAGGGTTTAGGGTTTAGGGTTTAGGGTTTAGGGTTTAGGGTTTAGGGTTTAGGGTTTAGGGTTTAGGGTTTAGGGTTTAGGGTTTAGGGTTTAGGGTTTAGGGTTTAGGGTTTAGGGTTTAGGGTTTAGGGTTTAGGGTTTAGGGTTTAGGGTTTAGGGTTTAGGGTTTAGGGTTTAGGGTTTAGGGTTTAGGGTTTAGGGTTTAGGGTTTAGGGTTTAGGGTTTAGGGTTTAGGGTTTAGGGTTTAGGGTTTAGGGTTTAGGGTTTAGGGTTTAGGGTTTAGGGTTTAGGGTTTAGGGTTTAGGGTTTAGGGTTTAGGGTTTAGGGTTTAGGGTTTAGGGTTTAGGGTTTAGGGTTTAGGGTTTAGGGTTTAGGGTTTAGGGTTTAGGGTTTAGGGTTTAGGGTTTAGGGTTTAGGGTTTAGGGTTTAGGGTTTAGGGTTTAGGGTTTAGGGTTTAGGGTTTAGGGTTTAGGGTTTAGGGTTTAGGGTTTAGGGTTTAGGGTTTAGGGTTTAGGGTTTAGGGTTTAGGGTTTAGGGTTTAGGGTTTAGGGTTTAGGGTTTAGGGTTTAGGGTTTAGGGTTTAGGGTTTAGGGTTTAGGGTTTAGGGTTTAGGGTTTAGGGTTTAGGGTTTAGGGTTTAGGGTTTAGGGTTTAGGGTTTAGGGTTTAGGGTTTAGGGTTTAGGGTTTAGGGTTTAGGGTTTAGGGTTTAGGGTTTAGGGTTTAGGGTTTAGGGTTTAGGGTTTAGGGTTTAGGGTTTAGGGTTTAGGGTTTAGGGTTTAGGGTTTAGGGTTTAGGGTTTAGGGTTTAGGGTTTAGGGTTTAGGGTTTAGGGTTTAGGGTTTAGGGTTTAGGGTTTAGGGTTTAGGGTTTAGGGTTTAGGGTTTAGGGTTTAGGGTTTAGGGTTTAGGGTTTAGGGTTTAGGGTTTAGGGTTTAGGGTTTAGGGTTTAGGGTTTAGGGTTTAGGGTTTAGGGTTTAGGGTTTAGGGTTTAGGGTTTAGGGTTTAGGGTTTAGGGTTTAGGGTTTAGGGTTTAGGGTTTAGGGTTTAGGGTTTAGGGTTTAGGGTTTAGGGTTTAGGGTTTAGGGTTTAGGGTTTAGGGTTTAGGGTTTAGGGTTTAGGGTTTAGGGTTTAGGGTTTAGGGTTTAGGGTTTAGGGTTTAGGGTTTAGGGTTTAGGGTTTAGGGTTTAGGGTTTAGGGTTTAGGGTTTAGGGTTTAGGGTTTAGGGTTTAGGGTTTAGGGTTTAGGGTTTAGGGTTTAGGGTTTAGGGTTTAGGGTTTAGGGTTTAGGGTTTAGGGTTTAGGGTTTAGGGTTTAGGGTTTAGGGTTTAGGGTTTAGGGTTTAGGGTTTAGGGTTTAGGGTTTAGGGTTTAGGGTTTAGGGTTTAGGGTTTAGGGTTTAGGGTTTAGGGTTTAGGGTTTAGGGTTTAGGGTTTAGGGTTTAGGGTTTAGGGTTTAGGGTTTAGGGTTTAGGGTTTAGGGTTTAGGGTTTAGGGTTTAGGGTTTAGGGTTTAGGGTTTAGGGTTTAGGGTTTAGGGTTTAGGGTTTAGGGTTTAGGGTTTAGGGTTTAGGGTTTAGGGTTTAGGGTTTAGGGTTTAGGGTTTAGGGTTTAGGGTTTAGGGTTTAGGGTTTAGGGTTTAGGGTTTAGGGTTTAGGGTTTAGGGTTTAGGGTTTAGGGTTTAGGGTTTAGGGTTTAGGGTTTAGGGTTTAGGGTTTAGGGTTTAGGGTTTAGGGTTTAGGGTTTAGGGTTTAGGGTTTAGGGTTTAGGGTTTAGGGTTTAGGGTTTAGGGTTTAGGGTTTAGGGTTTAGGGTTTAGGGTTTAGGGTTTAGGGTTTAGGGTTTAGGGTTTAGGGTTTAGGGTTTAGGGTTTAGGGTTTAGGGTTTAGGGTTTAGGGTTTAGGGTTTAGGGTTTAGGGTTTAGGGTTTAGGGTTTAGGGTTTAGGGTTTAGGGTTTAGGGTTTAGGGTTTAGGGTTTAGGGTTTAGGGTTTAGGGTTTAGGGTTTAGGGTTTAGGGTTTAGGGTTTAGGGTTTAGGGTTTAGGGTTTAGGGTTTAGGGTTTAGGGTTTAGGGTTTAGGGTTTAGGGTTTAGGGTTTAGGGTTTAGGGTTTAGGGTTTAGGGTTTAGGGTTTAGGGTTTAGGGTTTAGGGTTTAGGGTTTAGGGTTTAGGGTTTAGGGTTTAGGGTTTAGGGTTTAGGGTTTAGGGTTTAGGGTTTAGGGTTTAGGGTTTAGGGTTTAGGGTTTAGGGTTTAGGGTTTAGGGTTTAGGGTTTAGGGTTTAGGGTTTAGGGTTTAGGGTTTAGGGTTTAGGGTTTAGGGTTTAGGGTTTAGGGTTTAGGGTTTAGGGTTTAGGGTTTAGGGTTTAGGGTTTAGGGTTTAGGGTTTAGGGTTTAGGGTTTAGGGTTTAGGGTTTAGGGTTTAGGGTTTAGGGTTTAGGGTTTAGGGTTTAGGGTTTAGGGTTTAGGGTTTAGGGTTTAGGGTTTAGGGTTTAGGGTTTAGGGTTTAGGGTTTAGGGTTTAGGGTTTAGGGTTTAGGGTTTAGGGTTTAGGGTTTAGGGTTTAGGGTTTAGGGTTTAGGGTTTAGGGTTTAGGGTTTAGGGTTTAGGGTTTAGGGTTTAGGGTTTAGGGTTTAGGGTTTAGGGTTTAGGGTTTAGGGTTTAGGGTTTAGGGTTTAGGGTTTAGGGTTTAGGGTTTAGGGTTTAGGGTTTAGGGTTTAGGGTTTAGGGTTTAGGGTTTAGGGTTTAGGGTTTAGGGTTTAGGGTTTAGGGTTTAGGGTTTAGGGTTTAGGGTTTAGGGTTTAGGGTTTAGGGTTTAGGGTTTAGGGTTTAGGGTTTAGGGTTTAGGGTTTAGGGTTTAGGGTTTAGGGTTTAGGGTTTAGGGTTTAGGGTTTAGGGTTTAGGGTTTAGGGTTTAGGGTTTAGGGTTTAGGGTTTAGGGTTTAGGGTTTAGGGTTTAGGGTTTAGGGTTTAGGGTTTAGGGTTTAGGGTTTAGGGTTTAGGGTTTAGGGTTTAGGGTTTAGGGTTTAGGGTTTAGGGTTTAGGGTTTAGGGTTTAGGGTTTAGGGTTTAGGGTTTAGGGTTTAGGGTTTAGGGTTTAGGGTTTAGGGTTTAGGGTTTAGGGTTTAGGGTTTAGGGTTTAGGGTTTAGGGTTTAGGGTTTAGGGTTTAGGGTTTAGGGTTTAGGGTTTAGGGTTTAGGGTTTAGGGTTTAGGGTTTAGGGTTTAGGGTTTAGGGTTTAGGGTTTAGGGTTTAGGGTTTAGGGTTTAGGGTTTAGGGTTTAGGGTTTAGGGTTTAGGGTTTAGGGTTTAGGGTTTAGGGTTTAGGGTTTAGGGTTTAGGGTTTAGGGTTTAGGGTTTAGGGTTTAGGGTTTAGGGTTTAGGGTTTAGGGTTTAGGGTTTAGGGTTTAGGGTTTAGGGTTTAGGGTTTAGGGTTTAGGGTTTAGGGTTTAGGGTTTAGGGTTTAGGGTTTAGGGTTTAGGGTTTAGGGTTTAGGGTTTAGGGTTTAGGGTTTAGGGTTTAGGGTTTAGGGTTTAGGGTTTAGGGTTTAGGGTTTAGGGTTTAGGGTTTAGGGTTTAGGGTTTAGGGTTTAGGGTTTAGGGTTTAGGGTTTAGGGTTTAGGGTTTAGGGTTTAGGGTTTAGGGTTTAGGGTTTAGGGTTTAGGGTTTAGGGTTTAGGGTTTAGGGTTTAGGGTTTAGGGTTTAGGGTTTAGGGTTTAGGGTTTAGGGTTTAGGGTTTAGGGTTTAGGGTTTAGGGTTTAGGGTTTAGGGTTTAGGGTTTAGGGTTTAGGGTTTAGGGTTTAGGGTTTAGGGTTTAGGGTTTAGGGTTTAGGGTTTAGGGTTTAGGGTTTAGGGTTTAGGGTTTAGGGTTTAGGGTTTAGGGTTTAGGGTTTAGGGTTTAGGGTTTAGGGTTTAGGGTTTAGGGTTTAGGGTTTAGGGTTTAGGGTTTAGGGTTTAGGGTTTAGGGTTTAGGGTTTAGGGTTTAGGGTTTAGGGTTTAGGGTTTAGGGTTTAGGGTTTAGGGTTTAGGGTTTAGGGTTTAGGGTTTAGGGTTTAGGGTTTAGGGTTTAGGGTTTAGGGTTTAGGGTTTAGGGTTTAGGGTTTAGGGTTTAGGGTTTAGGGTTTAGGGTTTAGGGTTTAGGGTTTAGGGTTTAGGGTTTAGGGTTTAGGGTTTAGGGTTTAGGGTTTAGGGTTTAGGGTTTAGGGTTTAGGGTTTAGGGTTTAGGGTTTAGGGTTTAGGGTTTAGGGTTTAGGGTTTAGGGTTTAGGGTTTAGGGTTTAGGGTTTAGGGTTTAGGGTTTAGGGTTTAGGGTTTAGGGTTTAGGGTTTAGGGTTTAGGGTTTAGGGTTTAGGGTTTAGGGTTTAGGGTTTAGGGTTTAGGGTTTAGGGTTTAGGGTTTAGGGTTTAGGGTTTAGGGTTTAGGGTTTAGGGTTTAGGGTTTAGGGTTTAGGGTTTAGGGTTTAGGGTTTAGGGTTTAGGGTTTAGGGTTTAGGGTTTAGGGTTTAGGGTTTAGGGTTTAGGGTTTAGGGTTTAGGGTTTAGGGTTTAGGGTTTAGGGTTTAGGGTTTAGGGTTTAGGGTTTAGGGTTTAGGGTTTAGGGTTTAGGGTTTAGGGTTTAGGGTTTAGGGTTTAGGGTTTAGGGTTTAGGGTTTAGGGTTTAGGGTTTAGGGTTTAGGGTTTAGGGTTTAGGGTTTAGGGTTTAGGGTTTAGGGTTTAGGGTTTAGGGTTTAGGGTTTAGGGTTTAGGGTTTAGGGTTTAGGGTTTAGGGTTTAGGGTTTAGGGTTTAGGGTTTAGGGTTTAGGGTTTAGGGTTTAGGGTTTAGGGTTTAGGGTTTAGGGTTTAGGGTTTAGGGTTTAGGGTTTAGGGTTTAGGGTTTAGGGTTTAGGGTTTAGGGTTTAGGGTTTAGGGTTTAGGGTTTAGGGTTTAGGGTTTAGGGTTTAGGGTTTAGGGTTTAGGGTTTAGGGTTTAGGGTTTAGGGTTTAGGGTTTAGGGTTTAGGGTTTAGGGTTTAGGGTTTAGGGTTTAGGGTTTAGGGTTTAGGGTTTAGGGTTTAGGGTTTAGGGTTTAGGGTTTAGGGTTTAGGGTTTAGGGTTTAGGGTTTAGGGTTTAGGGTTTAGGGTTTAGGGTTTAGGGTTTAGGGTTTAGGGTTTAGGGTTTAGGGTTTAGGGTTTAGGGTTTAGGGTTTAGGGTTTAGGGTTTAGGGTTTAGGGTTTAGGGTTTAGGGTTTAGGGTTTAGGGTTTAGGGTTTAGGGTTTAGGGTTTAGGGTTTAGGGTTTAGGGTTTAGGGTTTAGGGTTTAGGGTTTAGGGTTTAGGGTTTAGGGTTTAGGGTTTAGGGTTTAGGGTTTAGGGTTTAGGGTTTAGGGTTTAGGGTTTAGGGTTTAGGGTTTAGGGTTTAGGGTTTAGGGTTTAGGGTTTAGGGTTTAGGGTTTAGGGTTTAGGGTTTAGGGTTTAGGGTTTAGGGTTTAGGGTTTAGGGTTTAGGGTTTAGGGTTTAGGGTTTAGGGTTTAGGGTTTAGGGTTTAGGGTTTAGGGTTTAGGGTTTAGGGTTTAGGGTTTAGGGTTTAGGGTTTAGGGTTTAGGGTTTAGGGTTTAGGGTTTAGGGTTTAGGGTTTAGGGTTTAGGGTTTAGGGTTTAGGGTTTAGGGTTTAGGGTTTAGGGTTTAGGGTTTAGGGTTTAGGGTTTAGGGTTTAGGGTTTAGGGTTTAGGGTTTAGGGTTTAGGGTTTAGGGTTTAGGGTTTAGGGTTTAGGGTTTAGGGTTTAGGGTTTAGGGTTTAGGGTTTAGGGTTTAGGGTTTAGGGTTTAGGGTTTAGGGTTTAGGGTTTAGGGTTTAGGGTTTAGGGTTTAGGGTTTAGGGTTTAGGGTTTAGGGTTTAGGGTTTAGGGTTTAGGGTTTAGGGTTTAGGGTTTAGGGTTTAGGGTTTAGGGTTTAGGGTTTAGGGTTTAGGGTTTAGGGTTTAGGGTTTAGGGTTTAGGGTTTAGGGTTTAGGGTTTAGGGTTTAGGGTTTAGGGTTTAGGGTTTAGGGTTTAGGGTTTAGGGTTTAGGGTTTAGGGTTTAGGGTTTAGGGTTTAGGGTTTAGGGTTTAGGGTTTAGGGTTTAGGGTTTAGGGTTTAGGGTTTAGGGTTTAGGGTTTAGGGTTTAGGGTTTAGGGTTTAGGGTTTAGGGTTTAGGGTTTAGGGTTTAGGGTTTAGGGTTTAGGGTTTAGGGTTTAGGGTTTAGGGTTTAGGGTTTAGGGTTTAGGGTTTAGGGTTTAGGGTTTAGGGTTTAGGGTTTAGGGTTTAGGGTTTAGGGTTTAGGGTTTAGGGTTTAGGGTTTAGGGTTTAGGGTTTAGGGTTTAGGGTTTAGGGTTTAGGGTTTAGGGTTTAGGGTTTAGGGTTTAGGGTTTAGGGTTTAGGGTTTAGGGTTTAGGGTTTAGGGTTTAGGGTTTAGGGTTTAGGGTTTAGGGTTTAGGGTTTAGGGTTTAGGGTTTAGGGTTTAGGGTTTAGGGTTTAGGGTTTAGGGTTTAGGGTTTAGGGTTTAGGGTTTAGGGTTTAGGGTTTAGGGTTTAGGGTTTAGGGTTTAGGGTTTAGGGTTTAGGGTTTAGGGTTTAGGGTTTAGGGTTTAGGGTTTAGGGTTTAGGGTTTAGGGTTTAGGGTTTAGGGTTTAGGGTTTAGGGTTTAGGGTTTAGGGTTTAGGGTTTAGGGTTTAGGGTTTAGGGTTTAGGGTTTAGGGTTTAGGGTTTAGGGTTTAGGGTTTAGGGTTTAGGGTTTAGGGTTTAGGGTTTAGGGTTTAGGGTTTAGGGTTTAGGGTTTAGGGTTTAGGGTTTAGGGTTTAGGGTTTAGGGTTTAGGGTTTAGGGTTTAGGGTTTAGGGTTTAGGGTTTAGGGTTTAGGGTTTAGGGTTTAGGGTTTAGGGTTTAGGGTTTAGGGTTTAGGGTTTAGGGTTTAGGGTTTAGGGTTTAGGGTTTAGGGTTTAGGGTTTAGGGTTTAGGGTTTAGGGTTTAGGGTTTAGGGTTTAGGGTTTAGGGTTTAGGGTTTAGGGTTTAGGGTTTAGGGTTTAGGGTTTAGGGTTTAGGGTTTAGGGTTTAGGGTTTAGGGTTTAGGGTTTAGGGTTTAGGGTTTAGGGTTTAGGGTTTAGGGTTTAGGGTTTAGGGTTTAGGGTTTAGGGTTTAGGGTTTAGGGTTTAGGGTTTAGGGTTTAGGGTTTAGGGTTTAGGGTTTAGGGTTTAGGGTTTAGGGTTTAGGGTTTAGGGTTTAGGGTTTAGGGTTTAGGGTTTAGGGTTTAGGGTTTAGGGTTTAGGGTTTAGGGTTTAGGGTTTAGGGTTTAGGGTTTAGGGTTTAGGGTTTAGGGTTTAGGGTTTAGGGTTTAGGGTTTAGGGTTTAGGGTTTAGGGTTTAGGGTTTAGGGTTTAGGGTTTAGGGTTTAGGGTTTAGGGTTTAGGGTTTAGGGTTTAGGGTTTAGGGTTTAGGGTTTAGGGTTTAGGGTTTAGGGTTTAGGGTTTAGGGTTTAGGGTTTAGGGTTTAGGGTTTAGGGTTTAGGGTTTAGGGTTTAGGGTTTAGGGTTTAGGGTTTAGGGTTTAGGGTTTAGGGTTTAGGGTTTAGGGTTTAGGGTTTAGGGTTTAGGGTTTAGGGTTTAGGGTTTAGGGTTTAGGGTTTAGGGTTTAGGGTTTAGGGTTTAGGGTTTAGGGTTTAGGGTTTAGGGTTTAGGGTTTAGGGTTTAGGGTTTAGGGTTTAGGGTTTAGGGTTTAGGGTTTAGGGTTTAGGGTTTAGGGTTTAGGGTTTAGGGTTTAGGGTTTAGGGTTTAGGGTTTAGGGTTTAGGGTTTAGGGTTTAGGGTTTAGGGTTTAGGGTTTAGGGTTTAGGGTTTAGGGTTTAGGGTTTAGGGTTTAGGGTTTAGGGTTTAGGGTTTAGGGTTTAGGGTTTAGGGTTTAGGGTTTAGGGTTTAGGGTTTAGGGTTTAGGGTTTAGGGTTTAGGGTTTAGGGTTTAGGGTTTAGGGTTTAGGGTTTAGGGTTTAGGGTTTAGGGTTTAGGGTTTAGGGTTTAGGGTTTAGGGTTTAGGGTTTAGGGTTTAGGGTTTAGGGTTTAGGGTTTAGGGTTTAGGGTTTAGGGTTTAGGGTTTAGGGTTTAGGGTTTAGGGTTTAGGGTTTAGGGTTTAGGGTTTAGGGTTTAGGGTTTAGGGTTTAGGGTTTAGGGTTTAGGGTTTAGGGTTTAGGGTTTAGGGTTTAGGGTTTAGGGTTTAGGGTTTAGGGTTTAGGGTTTAGGGTTTAGGGTTTAGGGTTTAGGGTTTAGGGTTTAGGGTTTAGGGTTTAGGGTTTAGGGTTTAGGGTTTAGGGTTTAGGGTTTAGGGTTTAGGGTTTAGGGTTTAGGGTTTAGGGTTTAGGGTTTAGGGTTTAGGGTTTAGGGTTTAGGGTTTAGGGTTTAGGGTTTAGGGTTTAGGGTTTAGGGTTTAGGGTTTAGGGTTTAGGGTTTAGGGTTTAGGGTTTAGGGTTTAGGGTTTAGGGTTTAGGGTTTAGGGTTTAGGGTTTAGGGTTTAGGGTTTAGGGTTTAGGGTTTAGGGTTTAGGGTTTAGGGTTTAGGGTTTAGGGTTTAGGGTTTAGGGTTTAGGGTTTAGGGTTTAGGGTTTAGGGTTTAGGGTTTAGGGTTTAGGGTTTAGGGTTTAGGGTTTAGGGTTTAGGGTTTAGGGTTTAGGGTTTAGGGTTTAGGGTTTAGGGTTTAGGGTTTAGGGTTTAGGGTTTAGGGTTTAGGGTTTAGGGTTTAGGGTTTAGGGTTTAGGGTTTAGGGTTTAGGGTTTAGGGTTTAGGGTTTAGGGTTTAGGGTTTAGGGTTTAGGGTTTAGGGTTTAGGGTTTAGGGTTTAGGGTTTAGGGTTTAGGGTTTAGGGTTTAGGGTTTAGGGTTTAGGGTTTAGGGTTTAGGGTTTAGGGTTTAGGGTTTAGGGTTTAGGGTTTAGGGTTTAGGGTTTAGGGTTTAGGGTTTAGGGTTTAGGGTTTAGGGTTTAGGGTTTAGGGTTTAGGGTTTAGGGTTTAGGGTTTAGGGTTTAGGGTTTAGGGTTTAGGGTTTAGGGTTTAGGGTTTAGGGTTTAGGGTTTAGGGTTTAGGGTTTAGGGTTTAGGGTTTAGGGTTTAGGGTTTAGGGTTTAGGGTTTAGGGTTTAGGGTTTAGGGTTTAGGGTTTAGGGTTTAGGGTTTAGGGTTTAGGGTTTAGGGTTTAGGGTTTAGGGTTTAGGGTTTAGGGTTTAGGGTTTAGGGTTTAGGGTTTAGGGTTTAGGGTTTAGGGTTTAGGGTTTAGAGGTTTAGGGTTTAGGGTTTAGGGTTTAGGGTTTAGGGTTTAGGGTTTAGGGTTTAGGGTTTAGGGTTTAGGGTTTAGGGTTTAGGGTTTAGGGTTTAGGGTTTAGGGTTTAGGGTTTAGGGTTTAGGGTTTAGGGTTTAGGGTTTAGGGTTTAGGGTTTAGGGTTTAGGGTTTAGGGTTTAGGGTTTAGGGTTTAGGGTTTAGGGTTTAGGGTTTAGGGTTTAGGGTTTAGGGTTTAGGGTTTAGGGTTTAGGGTTTAGGGTTTAGGGTTTAGGGTTTAGGGTTTAGGGTTTAGGGTTTAGGGTTTAGGGTTTAGGGTTTAGGGTTTAGGGTTTAGGGTTTAGGGTTTAGGGTTTAGGGTTTAGGGTTTAGGGTTTAGGGTTTAGGGTTTAGGGTTTAGGGTTTAGGGTTTAGGGTTTAGGGTTTAGGGTTTAGGGTTTAGGGTTTAGGGTTTAGGGTTTAGGGTTTAGGGTTTAGGGTTTAGGGTTTAGGGTTTAGGGTTTAGGGTTTAGGGTTTAGGGTTTAGGGTTTAGGGTTTAGGGTTTAGGGTTTAGGGTTTAGGGTTTAGGGTTTAGGGTTTAGGGTTTAGGGTTTAGGGTTTAGGGTTTAGGGTTTAGGGTTTAGGGTTTAGGGTTTAGGGTTTAGGGTTTAGGGTTTAGGGTTTAGGGTTTAGGGTTTAGGGTTTAGGGTTTAGGGTTTAGGGTTTAGGGTTTAGGGTTTAGGGTTTAGGGTTTAGGGTTTAGGGTTTAGGGTTTAGGGTTTAGGGTTTAGGGTTTAGGGTTTAGGGTTTAGGGTTTAGGGTTTAGGGTTTAGGGTTTAGGGTTTAGGGTTTAGGGTTTAGGGTTTAGGGTTTAGGGTTTAGGGTTTAGGGTTTAGGGTTTAGGGTTTAGGGTTTAGGGTTTAGGGTTTAGGGTTTAGGGTTTAGGGTTTAGGGTTTAGGGTTTAGGGTTTAGGGTTTAGGGTTTAGGGTTTAGGGTTTAGGGTTTAGGGTTTAGGGTTTAGGGTTTAGGGTTTAGGGTTTAGGGTTTAGGGTTTAGGGTTTAGGGTTTAGGGTTTAGGGTTTAGGGTTTAGGGTTTAGGGTTTAGGGTTTAGGGTTTAGGGTTTAGGGTTTAGGGTTTAGGGTTTAGGGTTTAGGGTTTAGGGTTTAGGGTTTAGGGTTTAGGGTTTAGGGTTTAGGGTTTAGGGTTTAGGGTTTAGGGTTTAGGGTTTAGGGTTTAGGGTTTAGGGTTTAGGGTTTAGGGTTTAGGGTTTAGGGTTTAGGGTTTAGGGTTTAGGGTTTAGGGTTTAGGGTTTAGGGTTTAGGGTTTAGGGTTTAGGGTTTAGGGTTTAGGGTTTAGGGTTTAGGGTTTAGGGTTTAGGGTTTAGGGTTTAGGGTTTAGGGTTTAGGGTTTAGGGTTTAGGGTTTAGGGTTTAGGGTTTAGGGTTTAGGGTTTAGGGTTTAGGGTTTAGGGTTTAGGGTTTAGGGTTTAGGGTTTAGGGTTTAGGGTTTAGGGTTTAGGGTTTAGGGTTTAGGGTTTAGGGTTTAGGGTTTAGGGTTTAGGGTTTAGGGTTTAGGGTTTAGGGTTTAGGGTTTAGGGTTTAGGGTTTAGGGTTTAGGGTTTAGGGTTTAGGGTTTAGGGTTTAGGGTTTAGGGTTTAGGGTTTAGGGTTTAGGGTTTAGGGTTTAGGGTTTAGGGTTTAGGGTTTAGGGTTTAGGGTTTAGGGTTTAGGGTTTAGGGTTTAGGGTTTAGGGTTTAGGGTTTAGGGTTTAGGGTTTAGGGTTTAGGGTTTAGGGTTTAGGGTTTAGGGTTTAGGGTTTAGGGTTTAGGGTTTAGGGTTTAGGGTTTAGGGTTTAGGGTTTAGGGTTTAGGGTTTAGGGTTTAGGGTTTAGGGTTTAGGGTTTAGGGTTTAGGGTTTAGGGTTTAGGGTTTAGGGTTTAGGGTTTAGGGTTTAGGGTTTAGGGTTTAGGGTTTAGGGTTTAGGGTTTAGGGTTTAGGGTTTAGGGTTTAGGGTTTAGGGTTTAGGGTTTAGGGTTTAGGGTTTAGGGTTTAGGGTTTAGGGTTTAGGGTTTAGGGTTTAGGGTTTAGGGTTTAGGGTTTAGGGTTTAGGGTTTAGGGTTTAGGGTTTAGGGTTTAGGGTTTAGGGTTTAGGGTTTAGGGTTTAGGGTTTAGGGTTTAGGGTTTAGGGTTTAGGGTTTAGGGTTTAGGGTTTAGGGTTTAGGGTTTAGGGTTTAGGGTTTAGGGTTTAGGGTTTAGGGTTTAGGGTTTAGGGTTTAGGGTTTAGGGTTTAGGGTTTAGGGTTTAGGGTTTAGGGTTTAGGGTTTAGGGTTTAGGGTTTAGGGTTTAGGGTTTAGGGTTTAGGGTTTAGGGTTTAGGGTTTAGGGTTTAGGGTTTAGGGTTTAGGGTTTAGGGTTTAGGGTTTAGGGTTTAGGGTTTAGGGTTTAGGGTTTAGGGTTTAGGGTTTAGGGTTTAGGGTTTAGGGTTTAGGGTTTAGGGTTTAGGGTTTAGGGTTTAGGGTTTAGGGTTTAGGGTTTAGGGTTTAGGGTTTAGGGTTTAGGGTTTAGGGTTTAGGGTTTAGGGTTTAGGGTTTAGGGTTTAGGGTTTAGGGTTTAGGGTTTAGGGTTTAGGGTTTAGGGTTTAGGGTTTAGGGTTTAGGGTTTAGGGTTTAGGGTTTAGGGTTTAGGGTTTAGGGTTTAGGGTTTAGGGTTTAGGGTTTAGGGTTTAGGGTTTAGGGTTTAGGGTTTAGGGTTTAGGGTTTAGGGTTTAGGGTTTAGGGTTTAGGGTTTAGGGTTTAGGGTTTAGGGTTTAGGGTTTAGGGTTTAGGGTTTAGGGTTTAGGGTTTAGGGTTTAGGGTTTAGGGTTTAGGGTTTAGGGTTTAGGGTTTAGGGTTTAGGGTTTAGGGTTTAGGGTTTAGGGTTTAGGGTTTAGGGTTTAGGGTTTAGGGTTTAGGGTTTAGGGTTTAGGGTTTAGGGTTTAGGGTTTAGGGTTTAGGGTTTAGGGTTTAGGGTTTAGGGTTTAGGGTTTAGGGTTTAGGGTTTAGGGTTTAGGGTTTAGGGTTTAGGGTTTAGGGTTTAGGGTTTAGGGTTTAGGGTTTAGGGTTTAGGGTTTAGGGTTTAGGGTTTAGGGTTTAGGGTTTAGGGTTTAGGGTTTAGGGTTTAGGGTTTAGGGTTTAGGGTTTAGGGTTTAGGGTTTAGGGTTTAGGGTTTAGGGTTTAGGGTTTAGGGTTTAGGGTTTAGGGTTTAGGGTTTAGGGTTTAGGGTTTAGGGTTTAGGGTTTAGGGTTTAGGGTTTAGGGTTTAGGGTTTAGGGTTTAGGGTTTAGGGTTTAGGGTTTAGGGTTTAGGGTTTAGGGTTTAGGGTTTAGGGTTTAGGGTTTAGGGTTTAGGGTTTAGGGTTTAGGGTTTAGGGTTTAGGGTTTAGGGTTTAGGGTTTAGGGTTTAGGGTTTAGGGTTTAGGGTTTAGGGTTTAGGGTTTAGGGTTTAGGGTTTAGGGTTTAGGGTTTAGGGTTTAGGGTTTAGGGTTTAGGGTTTAGGGTTTAGGGTTTAGGGTTTAGGGTTTAGGGTTTAGGGTTTAGGGTTTAGGGTTTAGGGTTTAGGGTTTAGGGTTTAGGGTTTAGGGTTTAGGGTTTAGGGTTTAGGGTTTAGGGTTTAGGGTTTAGGGTTTAGGGTTTAGGGTTTAGGGTTTAGGGTTTAGGGTTTAGGGTTTAGGGTTTAGGGTTTAGGGTTTAGGGTTTAGGGTTTAGGGTTTAGGGTTTAGGGTTTAGGGTTTAGGGTTTAGGGTTTAGGGTTTAGGGTTTAGGGTTTAGGGTTTAGGGTTTAGGGTTTAGGGTTTAGGGTTTAGGGTTTAGGGTTTAGGGTTTAGGGTTTAGGGTTTAGGGTTTAGGGTTTAGGGTTTAGGGTTTAGGGTTTAGGGTTTAGGGTTTAGGGTTTAGGGTTTAGGGTTTAGGGTTTAGGGTTTAGGGTTTAGGGTTTAGGGTTTAGGGTTTAGGGTTTAGGGTTTAGGGTTTATGGTTTAGGGTTTAGGGTTTAGGGTTTAGGGTTTAGGGTTTAGGGTTTAGGGTTTAGGGTTTAGGGTTTAGGGTTTAGGGTTTAGGGTTTAGGGTTTAGGGTTTAGGGTTTAGGGTTTAGGGTTTAGGGTTTAGGGTTTAGGGTTTAGGGTTTAGGGTTTAGGGTTTAGGGTTTAGGGTTTAGGGTTTAGGGTTTAGGGTTTAGGGTTTAGGGTTTAGGGTTTAGGGTTTAGGGTTTAGGGTTTAGGGTTTAGGGTTTAGGGTTTAGGGTTTAGGGTTTAGGGTTTAGGGTTTAGGGTTTAGGGTTTAGGGTTTAGGGTTTAGGGTTTAGGGTTTAGGGTTTAGGGTTTAGGGTTTAGGGTTTAGGGTTTAGGGTTTAGGGTTTAGGGTTTAGGGTTTAGGGTTTAGGGTTTAGGGTTTAGGGTTTAGGGTTTAGGGTTTAGGGTTTAGGGTTTAGGGTTTAGGGTTTAGGGTTTAGGGTTTAGGGTTTAGGGTTTAGGGTTTAGGGTTTAGGGTTTAGGGTTTAGGGTTTAGGGTTTAGGGTTTAGGGTTTAGGGTTTAGGGTTTAGGGTTTAGGGTTTAGGGTTTAGGGTTTAGGGTTTAGGGTTTAGGGTTTAGGGTTTAGGGTTTAGGGTTTAGGGTTTAGGGTTTAGGGTTTAGGGTTTAGGGTTTAGGGTTTAGGGTTTAGGGTTTAGGGTTTAGGGTTTAGGGTTTAGGGTTTAGGGTTTAGGGTTTAGGGTTTAGGGTTTAGGGTTTAGGGTTTAGGGTTTAGGGTTTAGGGTTTAGGGTTTAGGGTTTAGGGTTTAGGGTTTAGGGTTTAGGGTTTAGGGTTTAGGGTTTAGGGTTTAGGGTTTAGGGTTTAGGGTTTAGGGTTTAGGGTTTAGGGTTTAGGGTTTAGGGTTTAGGGTTTAGGGTTTAGGGTTTAGGGTTTAGGGTTTAGGGTTTAGGGTTTAGGGTTTAGGGTTTAGGGTTTAGGGTTTAGGGTTTAGGGTTTAGGGTTTAGGGTTTAGGGTTTAGGGTTTAGGGTTTAGGGTTTAGGGTTTAGGGTTTAGGGTTTAGGGTTTAGGGTTTAGGGTTTAGGGTTTAGGGTTTAGGGTTTAGGGTTTAGGGTTTAGGGTTTAGGGTTTAGGGTTTAGGGTTTAGGGTTTAGGGTTTAGGGTTTAGGGTTTAGGGTTTAGGGTTTAGGGTTTAGGGTTTAGGGTTTAGGGTTTAGGGTTTAGGGTTTAGGGTTTAGGGTTTAGGGTTTAGGGTTTAGGGTTTAGGGTTTAGGGTTTAGGGTTTAGGGTTTAGGGTTTAGGGTTTAGGGTTTAGGGTTTAGGGTTTAGGGTTTAGGGTTTAGGGTTTAGGGTTTAGGGTTTAGGGTTTAGGGTTTAGGGTTTAGGGTTTAGGGTTTAGGGTTTAGGGTTTAGGGTTTAGGGTTTAGGGTTTAGGGTTTAGGGTTTAGGGTTTAGGGTTTAGGGTTTAGGGTTTAGGGTTTAGGGTTTAGGGTTTAGGGTTTAGGGTTTAGGGTTTAGGGTTTAGGGTTTAGGGTTTAGGGTTTAGGGTTTAGGGTTTAGGGTTTAGGGTTTAGGGTTTAGGGTTTAGGGTTTAGGGTTTAGGGTTTAGGGTTTAGGGTTTAGGGTTTAGGGTTTAGGGTTTAGGGTTTAGGGTTTAGGGTTTAGGGTTTAGGGTTTAGGGTTTAGGGTTTAGGGTTTAGGGTTTAGGGTTTAGGGTTTAGGGTTTAGGGTTTAGGGTTTAGGGTTTAGGGTTTAGGGTTTAGGGTTTAGGGTTTAGGGTTTAGGGTTTAGGGTTTAGGGTTTAGGGTTTAGGGTTTAGGGTTTAGGGTTTAGGGTTTAGGGTTTAGGGTTTAGGGTTTAGGGTTTAGGGTTTAGGGTTTAGGGTTTAGGGTTTAGGGTTTAGGGTTTAGGGTTTAGGGTTTAGGGTTTAGGGTTTAGGGTTTAGGGTTTAGGGTTTAGGGTTTAGGGTTTAGGGTTTAGGGTTTAGGGTTTAGGGTTTAGGGTTTAGGGTTTAGGGTTTAGGGTTTAGGGTTTAGGGTTTAGGGTTTAGGGTTTAGGGTTTAGGGTTTAGGGTTTAGGGTTTAGGGTTTAGGGTTTAGGGTTTAGGGTTTAGGGTTTAGGGTTTAGGGTTTAGGGTTTAGGGTTTAGGGTTTAGGGTTTAGGGTTTAGGGTTTAGGGTTTAGGGTTTAGGGTTTAGGGTTTAGGGTTTAGGGTTTAGGGTTTAGGGTTTAGGGTTTAGGGTTTAGGGTTTAGGGTTTAGGGTTTAGGGTTTAGGGTTTAGGGTTTAGGGTTTAGGGTTTAGGGTTTAGGGTTTAGGGTTTAGGGTTTAGGGTTTAGGGTTTAGGGTTTAGGGTTTAGGGTTTAGGGTTTAGGGTTTAGGGTTTAGGGTTTAGGGTTTAGGGTTTAGGGTTTAGGGTTTAGGGTTTAGGGTTTAGGGTTTAGGGTTTAGGGTTTAGGGTTTAGGGTTTAGGGTTTAGGGTTTAGGGTTTAGGGTTTAGGGTTTAGGGTTTAGGGTTTAGGGTTTAGGGTTTAGGGTTTAGGGTTTAGGGTTTAGGGTTTAGGGTTTAGGGTTTAGGGTTTAGGGTTTAGGGTTTAGGGTTTAGGGTTTAGGGTTTAGGGTTTAGGGTTTAGGGTTTAGGGTTTAGGGTTTAGGGTTTAGGGTTTAGGGTTTAGGGTTTAGGGTTTAGGGTTTAGGGTTTAGGGTTTAGGGTTTAGGGTTTAGGGTTTAGGGTTTAGGGTTTAGGGTTTAGGGTTTAGGGTTTAGGGTTTAGGGTTTAGGGTTTAGGGTTTAGGGTTTAGGGTTTAGGGTTTAGGGTTTAGGGTTTAGGGTTTAGGGTTTAGGGTTTAGGGTTTAGGGTTTAGGGTTTAGGGTTTAGGGTTTAGGGTTTAGGGTTTAGGGTTTAGGGTTTAGGGTTTAGGGTTTAGGGTTTAGGGTTTAGGGTTTAGGGTTTAGGGTTTAGGGTTTAGGGTTTAGGGTTTAGGGTTTAGGGTTTAGGGTTTAGGGTTTAGGGTTTAGGGTTTAGGGTTTAGGGTTTAGGGTTTAGGGTTTAGGGTTTAGGGTTTAGGGTTTAGGGTTTAGGGTTTAGGGTTTAGGGTTTAGGGTTTAGGGTTTAGGGTTTAGGGTTTAGGGTTTAGGGTTTAGGGTTTAGGGTTTAGGGTTTAGGGTTTAGGGTTTAGGGTTTAGGGTTTAGGGTTTAGGGTTTAGGGTTTAGGGTTTAGGGTTTAGGGTTTAGGGTTTAGGGTTTAGGGTTTAGGGTTTAGGGTTTAGGGTTTAGGGTTTAGGGTTTAGGGTTTAGGGTTTAGGGTTTAGGGTTTAGGGTTTAGGGTTTAGGGTTTAGGGTTTAGGGTTTAGGGTTTAGGGTTTAGGGTTTAGGGTTTAGGGTTTAGGGTTTAGGGTTTAGGGTTTAGGGTTTAGGGTTTAGGGTTTAGGGTTTAGGGTTTAGGGTTTAGGGTTTAGGGTTTAGGGTTTAGGGTTTAGGGTTTAGGGTTTAGGGTTTAGGGTTTAGGGTTTAGGGTTTAGGGTTTAGGGTTTAGGGTTTAGGGTTTAGGGTTTAGGGTTTAGGGTTTAGGGTTTAGGGTTTAGGGTTTAGGGTTTAGGGTTTAGGGTTTAGGGTTTAGGGTTTAGGGTTTAGGGTTTAGGGTTTAGGGTTTAGGGTTTAGGGTTTAGGGTTTAGGGTTTAGGGTTTAGGGTTTAGGGTTTAGGGTTTAGGGTTTAGGGTTTAGGGTTTAGGGTTTAGGGTTTAGGGTTTAGGGTTTAGGGTTTAGGGTTTAGGGTTTAGGGTTTAGGGTTTAGGGTTTAGGGTTTAGGGTTTAGGGTTTAGGGTTTAGGGTTTAGGGTTTAGGGTTTAGGGTTTAGGGTTTAGGGTTTAGGGTTTAGGGTTTAGGGTTTAGGGTTTAGGGTTTAGGGTTTAGGGTTTAGGGTTTAGGGTTTAGGGTTTAGGGTTTAGGGTTTAGGGTTTAGGGTTTAGGGTTTAGGGTTTAGGGTTTAGGGTTTAGGGTTTAGGGTTTAGGGTTTAGGGTTTAGGGTTTAGGGTTTAGGGTTTAGGGTTTAGGGTTTAGGGTTTAGGGTTTAGGGTTTAGGGTTTAGGGTTTAGGGTTTAGGGTTTAGGGTTTAGGGTTTAGGGTTTAGGGTTTAGGGTTTAGGGTTTAGGGTTTAGGGTTTAGGGTTTAGGGTTTAGGGTTTAGGGTTTAGGGTTTAGGGTTTAGGGTTTAGGGTTTAGGGTTTAGGGTTTAGGGTTTAGGGTTTAGGGTTTAGGGTTTAGGGTTTAGGGTTTAGGGTTTAGGGTTTAGGGTTTAGGGTTTAGGGTTTAGGGTTTAGGGTTTAGGGTTTAGGGTTTAGGGTTTAGGGTTTAGGGTTTAGGGTTTAGGGTTTAGGGTTTAGGGTTTAGGGTTTAGGGTTTAGGGTTTAGGGTTTAGGGTTTAGGGTTTAGGGTTTAGGGTTTAGGGTTTAGGGTTTAGGGTTTAGGGTTTAGGGTTTAGGGTTTAGGGTTTAGGGTTTAGGGTTTAGGGTTTAGGGTTTAGGGTTTAGGGTTTAGGGTTTAGGGTTTAGGGTTTAGGGTTTAGGGTTTAGGGTTTAGGGTTTAGGGTTTAGGGTTTAGGGTTTAGGGTTTAGGGTTTAGGGTTTAGGGTTTAGGGTTTAGGGTTTAGGGTTTAGGGTTTAGGGTTTAGGGTTTAGGGTTTAGGGTTTAGGGTTTAGGGTTTAGGGTTTAGGGTTTAGGGTTTAGGGTTTAGGGTTTAGGGTTTAGGGTTTAGGGTTTAGGGTTTAGGGTTTAGGGTTTAGGGTTTAGGGTTTAGGGTTTAGGGTTTAGGGTTTAGGGTTTAGGGTTTAGGGTTTAGGGTTTAGGGTTTAGGGTTTAGGG